>NC_142522.1:16695729-16995729 GCF_964205215.1 Stylophora pistillata | reverse complement strand
TTCATCTCCGCATCCATCCCATGTTAAGAATTCAATTCCCTTTTCTCAGTACCTAAGACTTCGTCGTTTATGATGATTCTGATTTTTTCACAAATCAGAGTCAATGTGCCAGTTTTTCGAAAGTCGTGGTTACCCTGTTTCTGCCGTTCAAGCGGGTCACCACCGCGTACAACTTATTAATCGACATAATTTCAATATATCAACAAAGTTGAAATGGTAAATTGGCCTCCGTTACGATTATAAAAGCTGACGTTTCGAGCGTTAGCCCTTCGTCGGAGCCAGAGAGGAATTGTGGGTTGTGTGTGCTTTTAAAGGCAGAAAATGGAGCTACGTGATTGGTGGGAACATGGCAACGAGAAAAACACGAATAAATTAGTGGAATGAAAAGTGTTCGTTGATACCTGTGGGATTAAGAGTGCTGATTTGAAAGATAAACTTTTGTTCAAGAGTTTTGCGGCTTTCAACGAACCGGATATATATCTGTCACTTTCACCTTGGTTACCGAGCTAATTCATACCAAATATCTGCATAGTTAAAGCATTTACTTTGGTCAGATTTCCTTTGTCTTTTGTGGCATTTACTGAGGTATTAGTTGACGTTTACAGTGACGAATAACACGGCATAACTGAGCGTAGATAAGGGATAACGTGGTAGAACATGGTAAACCGAGAGTAGATGAGGGTTATCTTGTTAGAATATGGTTAACTTATGGTAGATGGGGGTTAATGTGGTTAGAAAAGGGTAAAATGAACACGCAAACATCTCTTTTTTTCTGTCCTGTAATTCTTTACTTTACAGCTGCTATTGTTATGTTCTGTTGTCTCGGTCCCGTAATTTGAAATTCAAGTACAGATACTTGGGAGGCGCCTTAAACGAATTGTTTGATTGGCGTTTGATACGAATTTTTGGGTATGCTTAATGAAACTTTTGAAATTATTGAAAATAAAACAAGTGATCAGTAATAACATGAGTTGTTTTGCAAACTTTCATTGAAAGGTGCATTTTATTAATAGTTGTTCTAAACTTTGGCCATTGTGTAAGGAACGCTTTTAATCGAGGAAAAAAAATCTGCATGAAATCAATTGATTTGTAAAGATGCCATTGATTAAGAAAAATTACACAGGAATTACTTTCAAAACCTTAACGAAACTTGGGGATATATATACAATTATATAGATAAACATAAGCTACGGTATGAGTTTCCACGAACAATAAAGAAAATAGCATTTAAAAAACTTAGTGTCATTACGTTGTCAATTATGAAGACGTCCCACTCTGCCTGTATATTATCGACAAAATTTCATGGGCAGAAGTTAAGGATTTCAGCTGCTTTTCTTGGAGGAATAGAATTAAAAGTCAAATGTGGAAGTATGCAAATACATTGCCGTAGGATCTTTGTCTATTCCCTTAAAATGACAGATACTCCATAATATTGTCTCTAACATCAGATGCAGTTGGTGATACGTCTCCGTTGAAGCTTTTACCCATGTCATAATCATCATCTATAAAAATATCGTGAAGGACGCAGAATGTTAAGATAGTGATACCCATTTTACTTGTCTTTCTCTCCAGTGCATTGAAAAGGCACCTCCAGCGCCCTTTCAACATTCCATAGGCCTGCTCGATAACAACTCAGTCTTGACTGAGTGCACGATTGAAACGCAGTTGCCTTTCACTTAACGTACGTGTTTTCGTAAAATGCTTCATCAGACAAAAAGATAAGGGATATGCAAAGGTCCAGTTTCCAGGTCTTAAAATTGTTTCGTAGGCCCTTTCAGCCAGTTACCTTGATCAATTTCCCGGCGCAGTCCGCTTAAACGAAAATACGAGCGTCATGAATGCTACCAGGGTAGCTGGCACCCGCATCAAAAAGTAGAAATGACGCATCTGCAACACCTTGAATCACAACAGAATAATCTTGCTTTCGATTGAAGTAATCAATCCGCTCATCTACAGGCACTGTTTTCAAAGCAATATGACAACCGTCGATTGCGCCCACTATTTAGGGAAATGGAGACATGTTTATAAAATGTAATACTTTTTTGCACTCCTTTCTCAGTTTGTGGAAATTTAATAAATTCTGGAGCGCGTCTAGCGATGGCCTGGCAAAAATCCTGTTTAATCAACATGGCCGTGCACTTTCCAATGCCGATTTGTAGTCCCGCAGATCTGTATGTGTCAACCGTTGCTAACCTCCATGATGCTACCACCACTTGCTTGTGCACCGGAATAGATTGTCGCAGTGTAGTGTCCTTTTTCGCCATATGTGGACCAGCTATGCGAACAATATCCTCAAACGCACGCCTTGATATTCTGAAGTTTTCCTTCCACCAATCTCCAACGAAAAGCTCCATGAAGGAGGTTCTCGAACCAGAATTGGTTCCTTCGCCATGACCATGCTCGTCTCGCACGTCACAGTCTCGTATAATTATTTGAAGTAAAAACATTCGTTTCGGCCTCATTTTCTTGAGGTGCTGTAGCAACAGCAGCTGCTGTTACCTAGAGGCTTCTATTTTCCGCCGAAAAACTTTAAAATAAAAAACAGTGACTACAAGAGCCACTACTTTACTTTTATTGGTGAGCACGTTTAGGACTTTGTATTTCCCCACCAATTCGATTTTCTTGTGATTGTTGACCCAGTATCAACAAAAAACGGATGTACCATGGTTTAGTAACTTGAAGTTGGTAAAATAACTTGTGATTTGATCCCCTGTTATTGATTATTAAAATTCTGGGGTGTTTGAACAAACTGTTTCGCTGGTTATTACAGTAACCATGCTAAGTACCAGACACTACCATAGACACTAAGCCTGTCCCATGCACATACGAAGCTCGAGTATCATACGGTGAAGTCGAGAGGAAACCTATGACCTTGGAGACCGATGGCATTTCGCTAACGTTACTTGTAGCTTCTGGAACATCTATTGCCGTGCTACCGACTAACTTATATCTACGTAGCCTGAGAGAAGCGAAAGTTGACGATGACTGGAAGATAGCCACATAAATCCCATGTTTAAAAAATACGACGAGTCAGATAAATGAAATTATCGCCCATTGTCCATGTTAAGTGTACCAAGCAAAATTCCTGAGTACTGCGTCACCGACTCCATTGTTGACCATGTCTTCACTCGCAATCAGCTGATAACTGAATATCAGTGGGCTTACCGCAAAGGCCACTATACCGATTTACATCTGACTGAGACCTGGAGACGCGCTTTAGACTCCAACCTTGTCGCTGGCGTATTATTTATCGAAAAAAAGCGTTTCACAGCATTTACCATAAAATCTCAATCCTCAAAGTTGAATGTAATTACGGGATCAAGGGGAACCTACTCAACTGGATAAGACTATATCTGTAAAAGAAAACAATACGCCGTAGTAAATGAAGAATTCTCTGACCTAGCTTACGTTACCTCCGGGATACCTCAAACTCCGTGTTGGGACCAACACTTTTCGTCCTATATACTGGCGATTTACCCGAGGCTCTCAGTTTTGCATTTCTCTACATGTATGCCGCCGACACGACAATCTATTGTATAAATGACTCAATGGACTCCGTTACCAACACACTCACTAACGCATTCAAGGGATTAGAAGATTGGAGTTCAACGAACAACATGATCCCTCACCCCAGAAATTGTGAAGGTTAAGTTCGGGTAGATGAGAGTTAGCGTGGTAGAACATGGCTAACTGAGTATAGATGACGGCTAACGTGGTAGGACTGCCACTAAAAGGCAGTTTTTACTGGCCCACTCAACGCTCTCACACTGTGCAAACACACGATAAAATGGGTGACCCCCGCATGATTGTTAGGCGTAACTATCGATGACAAACTCACATGGGCTCAGCATATCTTTGAGGTGAAAAAAAGTTTTGTTGACGAATTAAATTTACTTAAGCGTAGTTCTTTTTTACCACGTCACATACTCCTATACTTATATTTTAAGATAATGCTACCCTCTGTATCCTTTGCGTTGCCGATATGGGGAAGTTTTACTAACAAGGACGGGTTCCTCGCCCTGGAATCTCTACACTGTGGAGCTGATAAGTTAAAGTATGGCTTTACGCGAGATATGCCCACCGCAGAAATGGGATTCTTTGTACCTTTTGTACAAAGTCAAGTTAGCAGCATTAGCACATAAGATCTTTTATGATTGCACTCCTTCCCCTATGGGGCATATCTTATCTAAGAATACTTCTCCTAGGCATCACTTACGAGCTATGAACACAGTAACAGTACCTCGCTAGCATTCAGAGCATCTATTGTGTGGAATCCTCTCACTCCAGATCTCGCAAAGACATCCAACGTTGAGAACTACACTACAATCTGGAACGGCCTCTAAATATGACAAATTACATAATCTAGACTTTCAGGCGGAATCTCCGCAAACAATGTCCCACAATAATATTGAGATAATTTTAATATGCTTTTAATTCTTAAGTTTTTAGTTAGCTTAAATGCACGACCCCATAAGGGGCATCGCTTTAATCACCATCGTGTTCAAATTAAAGTTATTGTATTGTATTATTAGCCACATTCTACTACGTTTACCCTCATCTACCGTAAGTTAACCAAGTTCTTTCACGTTGACCCTCGTCTACCATGAGTTAACCATATTCTACCACGTTAACCCCCATATACCCTAAGTTAAACAGGTTCTTTCGCGTTAACCTTCATCTACCTAAGTCAACCATGTTCTACCACGTTAACCACCGTCTACCCTAAGCTAACCATGTTCTACCACATGAGCCCTCATCTACCCTCATTCAGCCATGTTCTCTCGCATTAACCTCCATCTTCCCTAAGTTAACCATTTTCTACTAAGTTAACAATCATCTAACCTAAGTTCAACATGTTCGTTCACGTTAACCCTCATCTGCCCTTGGTTAACCATGTTCTACCACGTTGGCCGTCATCTATACTCAGTTAGCCATGTTCTACCAAGCTAACTCTCATCTACCCGAAGTTAACCATGTTCTACCACATTAACCTCCATCTACCCTTAGTTAGCCTTGTTCTATTACGTTAACCCCCATCTAAGTTAACCCCCATCTAAGTTCCCTCGCGTCAACCCTCATCTACCCTAAGTTACCCATGTTCTACCACGTTAACCCTAACAGTCAGTTAGCCATGTTCTACCAAGTTAGCCCCCTCTAACCTAAGTTAACTACTTTCTGCCTCATTAACCCTCATCTACTCTCAGTTAACAATGTTCTACCACGTTACTCCTCATCTACCCCCAGTTATCCATATTCTACCACGTTAACCCCAATCTTCCCAAAGTTAACCATGTTTTACCATGTTGCCCCCATATACCCTAAGTTACCCAATTCCTTTTATGTTAACCGTCAACTACCCTAAGGCAACCATGTTCTACTACGTTAGCCCTCATCTACCCTCAGTTAGTCATGTTCTGTAAGATTAACGCCCATCTACACTAAGTTAACGATGTTCTACCACGTGTTATTCTACCACCATGTTCTACTATTCCACCCTCATTTACCTTTAGTTAGCCTTTTTCTACCACATCAACCCCCAGATAGCCCTAGTTAACCATATTCTAACACTTTATCCCTCGTCTACCCTAACCTAGCCATGTTTTACCGAAATAACCCTTATCTACCCTTAGTTAACCATGTTCTACAATGTTAACCCTGATTTACCCTTAGTTAAGTTTGTTCTATCACGTTAACCCTCATTTACCATAAGCTAACCATGGTCTACCACGTCAACCTTCATCCACCTTCAGTTAGTCATGTTCTAATAATAATAATAATAATAATAATAATTTACATTTATATAGCGCAGACCTCTATGTGGATATATTCATTCGCGCTTTACAATATCGTAAGGTAAAATTATGTTAAAAGTAACTAAAAATATAAGGAACTATTAAAACCTGCGAACCTATGCACTCGAAGGGAATAGTTACCCAGTGAAAACTAGTTAAACTATTTGAAAGCTAAATTAAAAAAAATTAGTTTTGACAGCAGTCTTGAAAGCGTCTAATGTCTTTAAGTTGCGAATTGTGGAAGGTAATGCATTACAGAGATAAGGTTTAGTTGACTGGAAGGCACGATCGCCAAGGGTTGGACGGGTCTTAGTGTTAGGTGATTCGAGTAATAAAGACTCGTTTGACCTAAGAGAGTACCTGGATTGCTTTTTGATCCTAATTAAATCAGTCAAACAATTAGGAGCTAGACCATACAAGCACTTAAATGTCAAAAGCAAAATCTTAAACTTTATACGGTAACTAATCGGAAGCCAATGAAGAGGGAAAAGCAATGGTGTAACGTGGCAGTATCTTGGTGATCCAGTGACCAACCGAGCAGTGGCATTCTGTATCCGTTGGAGTTTCATGATATGTGAATTCAGGAGGCCGTATAGTAGACTGTTACAATAATCTATTCTACTGGTTATGAAAGCATGAACGAATGATTCAGTGACCGAACGACTTAAATATTTTCTAATTCGACGTATGTTGTAAAGATAATAGAATGCAGCTGAGCAGGTTCTGTTAATATGACTTAGCATACTCATTTTCGAATCAAACCAGGTTCCTAAGTTTCGAACTTCACATGATGGAGCAATTTGGGACTCGCCGATCGATAAGATACTAATGTTACTGACTTTCTGAAGTTCTTGTCGCGGTCCAATCAAAAAACATTCTGTGTTATCCACATTCAGTTTGAACTTATCCGCCAGATGCATCCACTGACTAATATCAGTGATACAAGATTCCATGGCAGTTAAGGCAGCGATTTCCTCCATGTCATTTCCTGGTCTAAACGCGATGTAGAGTTGTGTGTCATCTGCGTAACAATGGGGATTAGGAAGATGTGATTCGACGATCTTTAAAAGCCTGTTGGCGTAGAGAGAATATAATAATGGCCCGAGGCAGCTGCCTTGTGGAACTCCAAATTTAACATTGAAGATATTGTATAGAACTCCATCTATAGAGATGCGGTGGGTTCTGTTAGAGAGGAATGATTCAAACCAGTTGAGTGCAGAGCATGAAATTCCAAAATCAGATTAGAGACAATGTAAGACAATTCGAGGGTCAACGGTATCAAACGCGACGCTTAGGTCAAGAAGCATAAGCAACGTGACGCACTGATCTTCCGTGTTCATCAAAATGTCATCCTTGACTTTAAGTAGGGCGGTTTCTGTACAATGGTGCTGTCGATAGGCTGATTGCAGTGAAGGAAAAAGATCATGCTCATTTACGTAGGATTGAATCTGATTGGCTGCCACTCTTTCAACCAATTTTGAAATAAAGGAAAGACTGCTGATTGGTCGAAAATTCTTAAAGACCAAGTCAAGACCTTGTTTTTTTAGGAGTGGTGTAACGACTGAGTCTTCCAAACATCAGGGAAAGATCCAGATTCAAGCGACAAGTTTATCATGGTTGATAATATCGGAAGTAACTCATCAAGGCAATCTTTCATGATGTTAGTAGGAACAGGGTCAAGTACACAAGATTTTGTTGGCGCTTTAAGCACAAGTTTCCTCAGATAGTCCATGTCTACACGGCGAAAAGCAGTAAAAGAAGAAGCACAGCGAGAAGAATGGTGGGTAATACTGCTGTACGAATTCTCAGTTGCATCAAGGTTAACACGAAGATCCAATATTTTATTGACAAAGAACGACCCCATGTCATTCGCCAAGGCTAACTTGTCGCCGTGTGGTGGAAAGGGCGTTTCAGCTGGTTGATTTAACAGTTTCTTTGTAGCAGCAAAAAGCTTGCGTTGATCATCAGAAAGGTTACCGAGGAGATCTGTGTAGAATTCGCAACGAGACTTATTCATAAGAAAGAAAGCTTTATTCCTAAGAAGTTTAAATGTTCTCCGGTCAGATGCAGACTTTGTAGACCTCCAGTTACGCTCGGCTATCCTCCGGTCACGTTTCACAGATCTGATCTCATCGGATAACCATGGAGCTTGAGCTCTTTGAATCATGGTTCTCTTCCGCCAAGAAGCGTGTTTGTCAATGATGGACTTCAAAGTGGTATTGAAACAATTAACGAGACCAGCAAGGTGTTTGGGAGTATTTAGTAAGAATTCTGAATTACGAAGATCGTTCTTAAACTTGAGAAGATTAGCAAATTTAGTTTTCCGAAACCACATTACCTTGGCAGAGGATTCTGACTTGAAACATTTCAAGTTAAACGATACAGTCGCATGGTCGGATAAAAAAGAGCCAGAAATCGGCGCGTCTTGGATGATACTGTCCATTTTTCTGGTAATAACTAGACCTAGTGTATGTCCTTGAACATGAGTTGCAAAGTGCACATGTTGAGCAAGTCCAAAAGAATCAATAAGATCCAGAAATAATTCTGCATTTGGATTATCCTGGAAATCCACATAGATGTTAAAGTCTCCGCATAACAATATGGGCTCCGTGCATAAGACAAATGATTCAAGGTGCTGGGAGAATTCGGAAACAAAGGAAAAAATTGTTACAGGATACTTTGTAGAGTAAGGAGGTCTATAGACGATGGCAAGCCGTAAGCGAGAAGATCCATTGATTACAATCCACTCGTAGAGTCCAAAATAGCACCACGTAGGAGTTACAACCTGCTTGACAGTTATATTTGAACCAGTAATCAAAGCTGTACCTCCACCATTACGGCCGGATCTATGTACGTCATACAGCTTATAACCATCGTGAGTACATTGAGCTTTCACCGCGGCATTTTTATCCGAAAACCCCGCCTCGGTAATTGCCAAGATGCCAAATTCATTGTCATAGATGTAGTTGACAAAACTCGCCATTTTATTCCTTACCGATTGAGCGTTCCATACACAAACTTTAAGGTGACGATGTGTGTCGTAATAATTCTGAGGAGGGTGTTAATTTGAATCAAATTAGCATGATCAACATGGCGAATACGCGAGTAAGATTTTCGTTGATTTCCAAAATTTCCTAACGACCGAATAGATTGAAAACTAGATCCAACGCGTGGACAACCTCCACGATTACCACGTTTTCTTGAGATGCGAAGGCTCTGAAGGTGCAATATACACAGTAGGTGCAATATACGAGCTTGCTAGTTTCCTCAATGATCGTAGTTCCATCCGGCCGTAAACAATGGACAAAACGAGGTTGATGAACGATTCGAAGAAGAATTTGATTTTTGTAATAATTCAATATCTCCTGGGTTGCCTTCAACGTCGACACAGATAGTTAGATCCTGTAGGAAGTCCAAATCAGGAGTCTGTACATGTTGAATTCCATATTTCATCCAAAGTGAACTTTCGCGGCGTATTCTTGTCCGAGAAGTAAACTTGATTGATTTAAATTTAACAACCTGCAAACAGACCTCATCATATCTCTGAAATAATCCAGAGCCGTCCAGGTCGAAACTGTTGCCAGTTGCAAAGGTAGTGACCTTGGAGATCTTTCCAGTAGCATAAAGACAGAACTTGTTAGCAAGGAAAGCCAAAATCAAATAAACGAACACTAGCCTAAAACTAGAACCGGCAGCCATGATGGCGCGAACACATTATGTTCTACCGCGTTAACCCCCACCTACCTTTGGTTAGCCATGTAGTACCACGTTAACCCCCACTTACCTAAAGTCAGCGAAGTTCTTTCACGTTAACCCTCATCTACCCTAAGTTAACCATGTTGTACCACCTTAACCCTCAGGTACCCTAAGATAACCAAGTTCTTTCTCGTCAACCCTCGTCTACTCTAAGTCAATCGTGTTCTACCACGTTAACCCTCGTTTACCCCTAAGTTAACCATGGACTACCCCGTAAACCCTGATCTACTCTCAGTTAACCATGTTCCACCAAGTTATAAAGGTCTCTAATATAAAGGTCTTTATCAAGAATTATTGTGCAAACCGACGTGCAACAATTAACATGAATAGAATGAATAACGAAAAAGAAAAGGTATTAGTTACTATTGAAAAGACATCTGTTAATAAAAACTGATTTAAAACGGTTTGTCTGAACCTTAGGTAAAATATAATTACGCGACCTAGTTCTCAACTGCCGTGTTCTCTGGGGAGGTAAGAGATCGCTCAACGCAGTGTTAGTGGAAGAGATCCTTTGCCATAATTTCTTATCTCTATTACAACGGATATCCAAGATACTGTACTGCTTTAAGCAGTAATACAGCTTATAACACCTGGCAAACAGCTTATCAATTCTACTTAAATATTTACTATAAAAAGCACACCCCCAGACCTCAATAGCATATGTAAAAACTGAAAGAATCAAACTTTGAAAAAGTAAGTCCAAATTCTCAATAGAGTAGCCATAATATTTACATATTCTTAAAATATACAACCTACTGCTAGCCTTACTAAGTAGATAATCAACGTGAGTGTCCCAATTAACTGGCACTTGCTCAAAGGTAACACCCAATAGTTTCAGTTTTTCTTTCCTCCCTATGATCTCGAGTGGTTCAGGAGGCGCCTTGGAAGTCTTTCCTCGTAAAAGAGGTTCCCATGTTTTCGTCAAGTTGACTTTCATGCAGTTCTTCTCGGACCATTCAATAAGGGATAGGATTTCCGTTTCGGATTGATCTAAGCCTACATTTGCCTCGATTGGTAAACTAATAGTTATATCATCAGCAAATTTAACTAGAAGATTCTTCTTAGTATTAACAGCTTTGATATCGTTACTAAAAATAGAAAATACCACCGGCCCCAGGACTGTACCTTGAGGAACACCCAGCTCTCTTTCTACGGGCACGAAGCAAACCCAGATTCCTTCGAAAAGATATCAGAGGAGGCGTTAGGGTTTGTGATGCAGCGCTTTTTCTGAGAGAGTAAAGATAACCCTTTGAATAAACAATACGCGAGTCGACGAAAGAACTGAAGCGTGAAGGATAAGATCGTAAACAATTTTCCTTTAAACCCCGATAACTTGCTGGAGAAGGACCAGGGTTTCGCGAGATATCCATGTAGATAGTTAAATCCATAATAAAGGACTTTGAAGGAAGCGCCAAGCAAGTCCCACCACGTTTGGTCGACAAGTTAACCCCCATTTACCCTCAGTTAGCCATGTTTTACCACGTTAGCTACCTTCTACCCCTAAGGTAATTGACGTTAACCCATATCTACCCTAAGTTAACCAAGTTTTGCCACGTTAACCCCCATGTACCTTAGTTAACCAAGTTCTTTCACGTAAAACCTTTATCTACCGTAAGTTAATCATGTTCTACCACGTTCTCCACTACTCTAAGTTTACCATGTTCTTTCACGTTAACCCGCATCTACCCTCAGCTAATCATGATATACCACTTTAACCCTCATGTACTCTCAGCTAGCCATGTTCTTCCACGTTAACACCCAACGTCCCTAAGTTTTTTACGACGTGAATTCTCATCTATCCTAAGTTAACCATGTTCTACCACGTTAGCCCTAATCTACCCTAAGTTAACCATGTTCTACCACGTTAGCCCTAATCTACCCTATGTTAACCATATCCTACCACGTTAATTCTCATCTACCCTAAGTTAACCGGGTGCTACCACGTTAGCCCTGATCTACCCTCAGTTAGTAATGTTCTACCACGTTGTCCCTCGTCTACCCTTTTTTAACCATATTCTACAACGTTAACGCTCATTTACCCTTAGTTAACCAGTTAGTCGGCAAGTTCAAGTCACCCTTAGTCAAGTAGGTTTTTGTATTAGGTCGCATTTTTAGGTGAGTGGCTGGTTGACTGACTGACTGACTCACTCACTCACTGGTAAGTGACTGGCTAACTGACTGTTTGAGTGATTCACGACTGATTAGCAGACTGATTGCGTGACTGCTTTGCTGACCGAATGGTGATTGGAGGGCTAAATAATTGGTGACTGACTGGCTGACTACCTGACTCACTGTTAGCTGACCGAGTAGCTGACTAAATTTCGTTTGAGTGACAGAGTTGCTGAATGATCGACTGACAGGTTGACCTACTGGCTAATTGACTTGTTGACTGAGTTGCGGATGACTTGGTAATTGGCTGCTGACTGACTGCCTTACTTACTGACTGACTGATTGGTGACTGACTGGTTGACTGACTCTCTGGTACCTATCTGGCTAACTGACTGGCTGACTGACTGGCTGACTGACTGGTAATTGACTGACTGACTGGTAATTGACTGACTGACTGGTTGACTGCTTTGCTCACCGACTGGTTGCAGACTGCTTCAATGACTGGCTTACTGAATCACTTGTAGCTGACAGGTTGACTGACTGGTTGACTAACTTGGTTACCAATTGGTGATTAACTGGGTAAGTGACTGATCGGCTGACTGATGCACTTAGTGACTGGTTGTCCCACTGACTGGTTCGTGACCGGTTGAATGATTTGTTAACTGTCCTGCTGAATGACTGGTGACTAACTGGCTAGCTGAATGATGACTGGCTTGCTGCCTGGCTGGTTGGCTGACCTACTTTCACCTGACTGGTTCACTGCGTTGTTGACCGACTTGCAACTGACCGGGTAACTAACTGGCGAATAATTGGTTGACTGATTGGTTAACGACTGATTGACTGACCCAGGGGCACCTAAACGGTTGACTGACTGGTTGACTGACTGAGTGAATGGTGAATTAGTGGAAAATGAATGACTGGTTAACCGAGTCATATGGTACCTGAGTGCCTCTCTGACTGGTTGACTGACTTGGTGACCGACTGGTGACTGACTTGGTGACCGTTTGGTGACTGACTGTCTACCTGACTGGTCACTGACAGGCTTACTTACTAATTGACTGACTCACTGGTACCTGAATGGCTGCTTGACTGGTTCATTGTTGGATGTCTGACTGCTTGATTAACTGGTTGACTGACTGGTGACTGACTGGTGACTGACTGGTTGATCGAGTGGTCGACAACTGGTTGAGTGATTGGCTGACTGACTTGCTGACAGATTGGTGACTTTCTGGGCTACTGACGGGCTGGCTGACTAGTGACTGACTGTGTAAGTGATTGATTGATTTAGTCATTGGTACCTGACGGGCTAACTGACTGGTTGACTGCCACTGGTAATGGACTGACTCACTGAGTGGTTACTGACTCTGCTGACTGACTTGTTGACTGACTGGCTGAGTGACTGCCTTACTAATAAATAAATGTTGATAGTTTCGAAAGAAACTGTTTGGGGCTGCGTCGGTGGGAGTAACGAAATAATTTGGATATATCAACAAAGTTGAAGTGGTAAATTGGCCACCGTAACGATTACAAAAGCTGACGTTTCGAGCGCTAGCCCTTCGTCGGAGCGAATAGAGGAATTGTGGGTTATGTGTGCTTTTAAAGGCAGAGAATGGAGCTACGTTATTTGTGGGAACGAGAAAATGTTGCCATGTTCCCACAAATAACGTAGCTCCATTCTCTGCCTTTAAAAGCACACATAACCCACAATTCCTCTATTCGCTCCGACGAAGGGCTAACGCTCGAAACGTCAGCTTTTGTAATCGTTATGATGGCCAATTTACCACTTCAACTTTGTTGATATATCCAAATTATTGCCTTACTAATAGTTGACGGGCAGATCGGCTACCTGCTTCACTGCCTGGCTGACTGACTGGCGATGACTTGGTGACCGACTAGTGACTGACTGGCTAACTTACTTGTTTGACTGGTTGCCTTTCCGCTGATACCTGCCCGGCTGACTGACTAGTTGACTGACTGGCTAGTACCTGACTGGCTATCTGATTGGTTGACTGACTGGTTAACTGACCTGCTGACTGACTGGTGACTGACTGGCTTACTGACTGGCTAGCTAACTGGTGACCGACTGACTGACCGACTCACCGGTACCTGATCCACTGATTGACTCGTTGACTGTCTTGCTGACGGAATAGTGACTGACTGGCTAACTGACCAGACAGTGACTGGCTAACTGACTGGTGAATAATTGGATAGTTGATCACTTGACTTACTGGTTGACTGATTCACTGGTACTTGGCCGGCTAACTGAGTGGTCGACTGACTTGCTGACTGAGTGGCGACTGACTGGCTAACTGACTGGTGACTAACTAGATAATTGATCGGTTGACTTGCTAGTGGACTGACTCGCTGGTACTTGACCAGCTTACAGACGGGTTTAGTGATGGGTCGAGTTACTGGTTGACTGACCTAATGACTGACTGGTGACTGGGTGGCTACCTGACCGGCTGACTGACATGTGACTGACTCGTTGACTTACTCACTGGCACTTGACCGGCCAACTGCCAAAGTCTTTTTTGACCAACCGAGTGGCTGACTGGATGGTAGACTAACAAGTTGACTGACTGGCTAATTGATGTGTTGACCGACCGGTGAGAGACTGAGTAGCTGACTGGCTGACTGACTGGTTGCTGACTGACTGACTGATTGGTTGGATGACTCACTGCTACCTGACTGGCTTACTGACTGGTTCAGTGTCTTGATGACCGACTTCTGATTGATGGCTAAGTGACGGTGACTGAGTGTCTGACTCAGTAGCTGACTGACTGGCTGAGTAACAAGTTGATTGCCTGATTGAGTGACTGGTCGACTGATTGGTTGACTGACTTGCTGACTGACTGACTAGTGGACTGACTTACAGGTACCTGACCTGGTGACTAACTGGACTTATTTTTTGGTACTTGACCTTGTGACTAGCTGTTTGACTGCTTTGCTGGTGACTGACCTGATTACTGAGTGGTGACTCTCTGAATGACTGGTTGACTGACTCAATGGTACCTGCCTAGCTGACTCACTGGTGACTTATTGGCTATTTGATTGGCTTACTGACTTGCTGACCGACAACCTGCTGAAGGATTGGTTGACTGACTCACTGATACCGGACCGGCTGATTGACTGGTTGATTGACTGGCACATTGACTAGTAGAGTGACTGGTTGACTGACTCACTCGTACCTGACCGGCTGACTGAGGGTCGACTGACTCTATCATGGAATGATAGAGTGAATTACGGGCTGGCCACAGACTGTCTGACTGTTTGGTTGACTAGGTCACTTGTGCCTGCCTGGCTATCTAACTGGTTAACTGACTTGCTGACCGAATGGTGACTGACCACCTAACTGACTGGTGGCTGACTGGCTGACTGACTGATTGACTGACTCACCAGGCTACATCACTGATTGTCTAAGTGATTGATTGACTGGCTGGCTGAGTGACTGGTTAACTGACGCTGTCAGAGGGTGACTTACTAACTAACTGACAGGTGACTGGTTGGCTGACTGACTGGTCGACTGACTCACTGGTACCTGACTGCTTGAGTGGCTGCTTGTCTGACTGGTCAACTGATTGCCTCACTGAGTTACCAACTGGTTACTGACTGGTGTATAGTTGACAGTCTAGTGACCCACTTCAGCACTTCCGTTCATTGCTCAATATGTTCTAACCCGGAGTTTTGCAACTCCATCAATCTCGATTCGCGCCTCACATGCAGCACTAGCTCGCTGGATTTCTCAGCTCCCGCGTTGTAACTTTGTCGCCTTTGGCAGGGGCTTATGATGGTATTTTCTTTTTATTGGGGTGGGGGGCGGTCTCGTTTAATCATTACTTGTCAATAAATAAACTGCGAGGCTGTCCCGCCAACACTGCTTGTTGTTTTACTGTCTCGGACGTGTCTACCATTGTTTGCAAAGAAACTTTAGGCCATGTCGTGTCCATCACTGAACCTCATGAAGAGTGTAAATCTCTACGCGTCAGTAGTTTTAGAGCAACTCCTCTTCAAAGCTATTTCTAAAACCGCTAAGACTGCTTTATTAATAAAAATGAGGCATTAGCAGAATTTATTTAATTAATTATTTAATTAAATTATGAATTTACCTCTAATTATAAATTGACTATCGACTGACTATTTATTATCATTACATTCTTATCTATTTACTAATTATTTTTATTCTTTTAAAATTTCTCATTCTCGTCCGGGAATTCTGAGTATTCTGGCTCTGGTTGCGAGTCCCCACATTCCATATTTTCTAACCTGCCTAGAGTCATCACTCACTCAGCTAGTCAGTCAACCACTCAGTTAGCTAGTCCGTCAATCAGTCAGTCATTCAGCCGTTCAGTCAGTTAGTCAACCAGTCATCCAGCCAGTCAGTTAGCCAGTGAGTCAAAAGGTCAGTCAGCCAGTCAGTCGACCGGACACTCACCGTGCCAGTCAAACAGTCATTCAATCAATCAGTCAGTCAGCTGGTTAGTAAACCAGTCACTCAATTAATCAGTCACCAATTGAGTCAGTCAGTCAACCAGTCAGTCAATCAACCGGTCTGCCAGTCAGTCAGAGAAACGGTCAGTCAACAACTTAGTCACCTGTCAGTCATCGGGTAAGTCACCACTAGTCTTGTAGTGACCAATCAGTCAGCTACCCAGTCAACTGGTCAGTTAGCCATTCAATCAATCCGTCAATCAGTTAGTCAAGCAGTCAGTCAACCAGTCAGTTAGCCAGTCAGTCAACCAGTAAGATAATCAGTCGACTAGTAAGTCACCAGACCAGTCAACCAGTCGTCACCCCACCTATCGACCAGTCGCTCAGTCATTCAAGCACCTGTTCAGTCAGGCAAACAACCAAACAGTCACCCAGTAAGCGAGTCAGGAATTCAGTCAGTCAAACAGCCAGTAAGCAAGTCAGTTAGCCAGTCAGTCAACCAGTCAGTCAGACAATCAGTCCACCAGTCTGTCACGACACCGGTCAAGCCGTCAGTCACCCCACCTGTCAACCAGTCAGCCAACCTGTCAGTCAGCAGGTCAATAAATCAGTCAGTCAGTCAATCAGCAGGTCAGTCAACTATTCAGCCAGTCAGCAAACCAGTCAGTCAGCAAAACAGTCACGCAACCACTTAGTCAACATGTCTCTCAATCAGTCAGTAAGTCATCAGTAAGTCGGTGAGTCACAAGTCAGTTAAGAAGTCAGCTAATCAGTGAGTCCACTGTTCAGCCAGTAAGTTGACAGTCAGTCAGCCAGTCAGTCAAGTAGTCACCCACTCAGTCAGCTTAACAGGTAGCTGGTCAGTCAACCAGTCAGTCAACCAGTCAGTCAACCAGTCAGTTTAGGAGGTCAGGTACCAGTGAGTCAGTCAGCTAGTCAGTCACCTGCCACTTGGCCAGTCAGCCACCAGTCAGTTACCGTCAGTCACCCGTCGACCAGCAAGCAAGCTATTCAACCAGTGATGTAGCCAGTCAGATACTCCGACTGACAAATTGGTTTCTAGTTGCTCATCTTCTACTTCTCTGTGCTGGAGATGTCTTTAAACCGGACCATCTGACCTAAAGTTTTGCCATTGGAACGTCCATAGATTAACTGACTCTAAGCTTGAGGAATTGAAACTCTTTGTCACTAATTTGCATTCTGATGTGGACCCTTTGATAATTGCTCAAACATTTTGTCAACCTAAAATACCAGACTCACATTATTCTATTCCTGGCTTTAATTTACGCCGCAAGGACAGAGTTGGAAAGAGTGGAGGGGGCATCATGGAATGGATCAGGTATCCTTTAGAACAAAAACGACGAACGGACTTGGAAAGCGATAAAATTGGCCTTATGGCTGGAGGTTTTTCCTTCTAAATGAGAGCGCTCTATCCTAACTGCCGGTGTCTATCGCCCTCCGTCTAACAGACAGACAGACAGACAGACAGACAGACATCTTATATTTATACAGGATAGCCCCTTCAGTGTAGTAAACACTGGTATCAACGGGGGTCCTGTAACCCACCCAACCCACCCCAGGGGAGGACATCCATCACACAGTAATCTTGTGCGTGGGAAATTAACGTCTCCTGCCCCTAACCCTGCAGGAGACGGGACCTCCATTTATTCGTCCCTATCCGAGAAGACTAGAATATCTAACCAATTCTTGATGTTAAAGAAAGGAAGCATATTCTTCTCAGTTAATTTTAAGACCCTGAGTGTTGGTCCGGCCGGTATTGAACTCTCGACCTCCCGCACAGCAGTCCGGCGCTCTCCCAATTGAGCTAACCAGGCGGCGGAGTAAGACAAAATGGCTAACAACACGGAGTAAGACAAAATGGTGGGAGGTAATATTGAGAATGCCTATTTACTCAAGAAGATGATCTTATTGGGAGATTTTAATGTGAATTTTTTATCTTCCACTGATATTAAAAAACACCACCTTGTGAAAATTTTACACAGCCTCAATCTGACCCAAGTTGTAAACAGCATCACAAGGCCATTGTCAAAGACTTCCCTGGACCATATTTGGTGCAGTCATCCTGAATGCCTAAACAGTATTCGCGCAATCTCTTCTGGGATGTGCCGTCACCTTCCTATTGATGCTACGAGGAAATATAATCGCACAAGATCTAACAGTAGCAGGTTCAATACATAAACTACAGGGACATCAAAAGCCTTGAAAAGGGCACCTTGGGATTGCACTTTCATTTTTGACGACATGAATGACATTGTTGACGCTTGGTACAAGATTCTTAAAGCAGTAGTTAACAAACCTCTCCCACTCAAACAAAAACGAGTAAAGCGCAGAAATCAACCCAAGTGGTTCAATGTCAATATTTTGAAAGAAATCAGAACAAGAGCCAATTCGCTAAAGAAAGCAATAAAAAGTAAATTGGAAAGAGACTAGGATTTGTTCAAACGAGCAAGAATCAGTGTCTCCAGTTTGATTAGGAGGACAAAGCGGGCTTATTTTAAGACTAAAATAAGAGAAAACAAAAACAACACCAGGAAACTATGGAATCTCATAAAGAGTTTGTCACGTGACGATGATGTACCATTAATCAAGTTGAACATGCATTTGCGATCCCGAGTATAAGTATGAAACGAGTCTCTGAACTGCTTTTGTCCATTCAAAGTCACAAAGCAACAGGTGATGATGCCATCAGCGCCAAGATTTTAAAGATTGCTGCTCCTACCGTACTACCATTTCTGAATAGACTGTTAAATCTATGTATATCAAATAAGGTATTTCCATCTGTCTGGAAAGTAGCTAAGGTAACGCCTGTGTTTAAAGGAATTGGAGGTAGATCAGACTGCAACAGCTACAGGCCAGTCTTAGTCCTGCCAGTCTTGTCTAAGCTACTTGAAAGACAGATTTGCGAGCATCTGTGTGACTTCTTGACATCAAACGGGATATTGTGTAAACTTCCATCTGGGTTTAGAAAGTCGTTCTCCACCGATACAACTAGGATACGACTTACTGACGAGCTTTTGCTGAGTCTGGACATGGAAAATGTTACTGGCCTGGCGATGATTGACTACAAAAAAGTTTCGATCTTATCGATCATACGCCTTTTTTACGGAAGGTCCGGGCTACTGGTATCGATAATGATTATGTTTCACTCTTTGAAAGTTATCTTAGTGATCCTATGCAATATGTAAACATCGATGGGTGTCATTCAATTATTAGAGATGCAAACCTCGGAGTGCCTCAAGGAAGCATCCTGGGATCAGCCTTGTTTCCTATATTTATAAACGATCTACCAAAGATACTGGAACATTCAGCAGCAGACATATACGTGGATGGTACTACTATCTATGCTAATGTTGATTATAGATCAGCACCTGGAGCCATAAATCAAGCTGATGTTGGTAAAGTTGCAAAAAGCACCACAGAAAATAAAATGGTATTTAACGAGTCTAAAACTAAAACAATGTTAGTAGCCGGCAAACGTCTACATGAGAAGATGAGCAGCACCTCACTCACTGTCCAAGTCAACTCAGTCCCAGTAGAACAAGTCCAGTCTCATAAACTGTTCGGTGTAATTATTGATACAGCTTAATTTTAATGAACATATTGATAATGTATTAATGTATGTAAGAAGCTAACACAGCGTATTGCAGTTTTGAAAAAAATCAGGCGTCAATTACCTTTAGATCAACGAATTGTTTATTAGAATGCCATGATAAAACAAACCATGATGTATGCCTCTACTGTGTGGGTATCTACATCTGTTGATTATTTAAATAAGGTCTTCAAGCTACAGAAGCGTGCCGCACGCGTTATTCTCGATGCTGATACTAGAGCAAATAGTGTAGATCTGTTTGGTGAACTTAATTGGCTACTTTTTTCATGACGCTAGGATTAATCACTGCGCATTAGTTTATAAACGTTTGAACCGGGTCTGTCCCGATTATACGTTAGAATAACTCAAAGGAAACATCGAGATACGTTCTACTGAAAGACAAAGTAGATATGGGTCTTCGAGTTTTTAATTTGTCGAAAGCATAAAAGAGAATAAGGTGCTAGGACTTTTCAGGTGTCAGCCACCAGGTTTTGGAATTCACTTCCCAATGAAATTAAGAGTAGCTCTAGTTTAAAAAATTTAAAGAAGTCTTTATATAAGTATGTTTTGGAGTCCTATAAAGATCTTCATCAATTTACTATAGCTTAGGCTATTCTACCTTATTCTCATATATTTTATATTAATTCTTAGATAATTCATATTTTAATTGTTTAATCACCTAGTTTTAATTAGCTAATTAATTATATGTATTTGTGTTTATTTTTAATTTGTTTTTGAGGGCCACAAGTTTATGAGTAATTTATACTGTTAAGTGCCACCCTCGAAAAATAAAGTTGATTATTATTATTATTATTATTACTCAACTACATGTCACGCTGCTAGATATGATATAACGGCTGGAGAAGTCTATAATGTCCTTTATACTGCATACCAGCTCCCTCCGTTCATAAGCCCACCCAAATTCCCTTACAAAAATTTACAAGCCTAGAAACTTGTAACCGCGATTTTACAGTAACATAAAATGTATTTGGGTGCATATTTAGGGCAAATGGAGCTGGATTATTTTTGGAAAGGAAAATCTAAGGAGAGAAGTGAAATATTTATACTTTAATTGCTGGGGTGACAGTCACGTCAGTCATGCTCATAGCTGAGTGTCAGTTATGTTTGATTAGTGCTGAATTTCGCAAACAGTCTGGTAATGCGAGTTCAATTTTTTATCGCATTATTTGCTACGAAAAAGAAAAGAAAAGAAAGGAAGACGGCTTACCTTTCAAATTTATCACTTGTCGGTATCAGTATACCACTATAGCATACAGCAAGATTCTGGAAAAATAACTATAACCATTTCCAGACAGACGGCGCAAACCCCACGTGGCTGTTGTAGAAAAACTATCTCTGGCCTAATCGTTTCTTTGAACTGAATCAGAAATGCTTGACTCGGGTGATCAATGTAAAATAAGCTTGAAAGATACCACGAGAAGTACAAAACAGTTTAAAACGGCGAGCGGACAAAGGTCTAATGATTCAGAACCTTTTTAACAACCCGAATCTCGACACTGTCACGTTTCAATGAAATCTGGCACAGACTGAAGTTTGCGCAAGCAAGGCACTCTCCACAGGTAGCCTGTGTAGCAAAAGTACATGAGGAGGGTAGGGAGAAAGGGGCGCATGCAGAATAGTTTTAAACATTTAAAGGACTGGATAAAAGATTGGGATTTTTAAACCTCAGCAGGATAAAACTAGTGCGTTCACATCTATACATTATTTGAAAGAGCTCGTTTACTTAAGGCTGTTTTTTTCTGGTCCCGCAGCACTTCGCAGCCATTTTAAGTGTCCTCCCGACAAACGGCTGCTTTGATCCAAACCGCATGTCTACCGATCTGGTAGCAGTAAATCAACAGTGACGCAGCTGTTTGCGCGAAAATCGCCGGGTTTCCAGTCAATGTGGTACAAGATGCTGTGGTTTCCGTTCACATTTCCGTTTACGTAGCTTGATTGATTATATGATACAGCCTATATTTTTGGAAAAAGTGTGCCAGTGTTACTTTGTGCCAACCATTGAACGTCAATTAAAAAAGAGAAAACAAAAAATAAACCCTGGAGAAAAATCGTCAAGAATAAAACCGGAATACCACAAATGAACTTAGAGAAGTTATGAACTGAACTTAAAAACTATTTTTAGTCTTAGATGCCTGCTAACGGCAGGTTAGCAAAAAGCTTACAAAACTTAAGAAACGATTTTGAAAACAATTTCATTATGTTCAACGAGAAATCAACGAGGATTTCAGAGCCAGTGAACTTCCAAGAGCGAAAAATTTAGAAATTAGTTGGGATAGTGCTAGTGAATAAATGTATTTGCACAAGGAATGTGGTCCGCATCAAAGCAGCCGTTTGTCGGGAGAAACGTTGCATTTAGGAAAATATATCTTCCTGGACCGCGACAATTTTCGGAACTCTCGACAGCTTACCTACGACCTGCGACAATTTATCCGCGACCCACGACCCGCGCTGTTTAGATTCCCATCGATCAAGATTGTAAAGATTTAGTCTAATAGTAATAATATTAAACACACGGTAGGCTTCCATTTTCTGTAATACAGAAAGTACTGAGAAAGACCACTACTCATGCAAGGCATCCTGGTCAAGCGTGGACCTTTTAAGATATTTATCCTTTACCCTCTAGAGAATAGGCGATTTCAAAGAAGGTGTGTACACGTATACAAATGCATCAATGGCCTAATTAATCACAATATGGACTTGATTAGACAAGACGTACTTCATAGACATAATACACGTAACAAAGGCAATTTCAGATTACCACGTATCAAAAGAAATTGGGGGAAGCAAAGAACACAATATCATGCAGTTTCCGATTTTAACTCCCTCAGTCAGACGATCAAAAACTCAGAGAATGTCAATAGTTTTAAACGTAATGTTTTTAAGTTTTTAATATCGCTACTTACGTTTAATTTTTATTTATACTTAATTTTAATTTTTTATGAATTTTTTGTATCCTTTTAATCCCTTTGCAATTTTATTGTTTTTTTGTTTCTACTATATATATCTAGTTTCGAGGTCCTGTTTGAAAACCATATTTGTTATGAAAAAGTTTCCTCAATAAAGATGATTATTATTTTTATTAATTTTTTTTAGAGAAGTTGTAGCTTTATTGAGCCCGGTTTTTCTCTGGCTTGCATTTTAGCGGGTGTGGACAAAACGTGGCTTAGTCCATGGCCTACCCTGTGACCTACCCTATGGCCTACCGGTGGTCAGATTTTTAAAAAGATAGCATTGCTGGAAACCTTTCAACGTTTTCCTGAGTACTCTCTTACCAAGGACTTTCTTCTGCTATTTTGGCGGCTACATTCCGATCAAAATTTCTTAACCTTCTGATAGAATAAGGAAATCGAGGAACAGAAGCCGGTTAAACGCAAGTTTTGGGCAAACACCATCATATCAGCTCTCCTTTCAAATTAGTGCAATACTGGCCCTTTCTTTAGAAAAGCAAGTAAAGTTTGCGAAATGTTTACGACGTTGATGCGTGCGTGTCCCGGGGTGCTCGTTGCAAATTTAATACTCTACAGCACTTGAGGGCACTTAAAAAATTGGCCTGGCACGTAATGTTTGCGTTTTCTTACCTGGATATGTATGCTCTCCGATATAACGCCGTTCATTACATTTTTACACCAGCACTCCACTATATGTTATCAGCTGACAGCCTGCATCATAAAGCCGCCATTTTGCATATCCTCTGCGACCACGCAATATTGGCCCATCCTCTCCCCTCCCCGATAACCTACCGTTATGTTTGAGTGCTGGGATATTTGCAGTGTTTCGTTCCCTCGGACGTTGAAAATCGTGTTAGTGACCTCTTAGTATACTATTTTCAGAGACAGATAATTGTACACCAGCGTATTCGTTCAACTCCTACTGATTTTATTTTTATGTTCTTAAAAATTTGACCACCGGTAGGCCATAGGGTAGGCCATAGGGTAGGCCACAGGGTAGGCCATGCCCTAGGCCAGGTTTTGTCCACACCCCATTTTAGCCTAAGCCTCAGGCCGTCGTTGTTGAGCTCTAATGGGTTTCTTCCCTCCAAAGACGGACCGGCAATGTCTTCTTCACTCAAATTAACTGCAAAACTCGCCGCAATTTTCACAACAGAACATTCGACAAGATATATTCATGCTACGTAAGATCAACCTATCCCTCTCAGTTTCGCGATGAAACGATCGACATTTCCAAAATCCACAACCCCTCGTGCCTCTCTATGAAGCGTTATTAGGGTCAAAATTAGAAAACAGATTATATTATGGTGTTTGATATTTCACTTGGCTGAACTACAGAATTATGTTCAGCCCATACAAGAAAATGTTACGAAAGTCGTTTAGAATGGCGTTCGAGGATTGTCTCACTCGCTGTAGTTCTTTACGGGACTCCTTCGTTTCCCCCTCGTTAACCGACTCGGTCAACAAAGTCGTGACTTCTCTCAAAAGCCTTATTGCCTTCTGACTTTTGTTCGCCTTCTCTCCATCTTCAGCTTCTTCATGGTCCCTCTTTCTACCTTCCTCCACCATTTCCATATAAACCAAGACGTCGGACTTGGTAATTATGAATATAAATTACAAAAGGCGGGAGGTTTTTCCGTCCTAGGGTTTCTCGTTGCTTTCTTACTGCGATGCCCAGTCCATCAGCCGAACGTAATTCAGAGAAGATCAAAAACATATTGGAAAACATAATTTAGAAAATCAAAGCATAATTTAGCAGGTCATATCGAACAACAGAATGTAAAAATTCGGCGGCAGGGAAGATAAAAGTCGAAAATGGAAAATATAATTTAGACAATAAAAAAATTATTCGGCAGCTTCCGAATATAATTGAGAGCGACGTAATAACAGAAATCTTATAACAGTTATTGAAGTTCAAAAAGAGTCGAACACAATTCCATGCAACGCTGGAACATAACTCTGTAGTTCGGCCGAATGTAAATATCGAAAATCCAAATTCGGTGGCAGGGAGGATAAAAGTCGAAAATGAAATATAATTTAGACAACCAAAACATAATTCGGCAGCGTCCGAATATAATTCAGAGCTACGTAATAACAAAAATCGTATCACAATTATTCAGTTTGAAAGAGCCGAACATAATAACCATGCAGCGCTGGAACATAATTCTGTAGTTTGGCCAAATGAAATATCAAACACAATAACATAATCTGTTTTCTAATTTTGACCCTAATAACGCTTCATACCTCTCAAGCCTCGTTTTCGTGAACTCAGTCCATTGAGGTCTCAACCGCGCGTCTGCCATTTTGAATAAGGCGTTTAACTGCCGTTTTCTTCGAACTTTAGGAGCTGAATAATTAGTCTTTGGAACTGATTTTCATTGTATTTTGTGAGAAGCGTCCGAGCTGTGATCGCGTATTGAAACGGAGAGAGTCCTTACAATGTGCTCACAAGCACGCTTGTTAACACCGTGGTAAGAGTAATTAATAGTCGTTATTTACGGTTTCAAATTCAAGAGCACCTTTTTCACATAATCTGTGTGCAGTACATGAATCTGTTTACGTAATCTAACGGTTATTTTTGTGTTGAATTTATTGGGTTACACCCACGGAATTTCATAGGTGAACATGAGCGATAAATTCGTATCAACATCACAAATACATTAAGCTGAATTCCAGCAAAATGTTTTCACATTATCAGTTTACAATTCACGAACCATGTCCATAACGTGCTTGAATATTTTCCCTTGAATTTATTGAGTTTCACCCTCGGAATTTTAATGATTGATTCGTATCTGCACCATAAATATTTCAAACGTTTCGCACGATTCTAGGCATATAAATTTAGGTAAAATGCGTCTGCTCAATTTTATTTTAATGAGTTTCTTTTGATGTAAACTTTAAAATTTAATTTACTTCTTAGACTGCTTACAAATAATTAAATTCTGTTTCAATTCAAGTATGTGAAGATAAAACTGAAGTGTTGCAGGGCTCTTTCCAAAGTAAACTCCCGAGAACAAGTGTCATTCTTGATATAGAATGATTCTCCCAAATCTGCAATTTTTATTATGGCCCTGGCTTTTTACAAAGCCTCCTTTATATATCTGTGTGCTAGCCAATGATCAAAGTCTCATTAAAAAGATATGCCATATTTTAGCAGCTCTATTTTAATTAAATTCCATCTTTAAGGTTTTTGGCATTTCCTGTTTGAAAATTTTTAAATGGCGTTGCTGCTTCATCCTTGTAAAGAGGTATCACACATTTCTATTTTTAAAACCGAATTACAAAGTCAACTTTATTTCAAGTGTCAGAAGAGCACTTTGACACTTTAAAACTTTTACAGTTTAACTTATTTGTCATCTTCTCATCCATATGAGTATTTGTCTTAAAGTGGGCAAATGATTTATATGACAGGACCTATGACAGGACCCCACTGATAACAGTGCTCCAGCACTGAAGGGCTATCCTGTATAAATATTCGTTATTATTAATATTATTATTATTATTATTATGCTTTCAAATACATGTCTGAAATAATGATGTGATGAATAGCTGATGTTATGAAACACTTACAACTGGAAAACCTGCTACTGGTAGCCTTTGTGTTTAATTTCTAAGCTGTCAGAGATAAGGAAGTGAACTATTTAAATCTTCTCATAGTTTTTACTGCTGAAGTTTTTTTGAGATTGAGTTGTGACAATTAAAATGATAGTGGTAGGAAAAACACAGTCAGGCTTTTCCCATTCAAAAGCAGGTTTATTAGATCTTGGTTCTACATTTAAACTTGGTGAGATAATTAGATTAAATTTACTCATTATCTTATGTTTCAATGTGGTTTGCTTACGTTGATAGGTAGTTGTAATTATAGCTTCACAGATGTTTTTCTCATAAAGGGAAGGTTTCAATTTTTGATGTAGAAAAATAGCATATGTGTACTGTGGTTTCATGAAATGTATGGAAGTGTTCCTCGCAGTGATAATCCTACTAATCTAGTAGGTGGAAATAAGGCCTGGAAAAAAACTCAGGCCCGTACGGGATTTGAACCCATGACCTCTGATTTGCATCACTCCAACAGGTTTAATACGAACCAACAAAATAGCTAGCTCCCAGTTGGCTTTTTAGCTCAGTTGATAGAGCACTGCACTGGTGTCGCAATGAATTTTGAATATGTGAAAATCATATATGTATACTGCAGTTTCATGAAATATGAACCAACATAATGACCAGCTCCCAGTTGGCTTGTTAGCTCAGTTCCTAGAGCACTGCACTGGTATCACAGAGGTCATGGGTTTAAATCCTGTACGGGTCTGAATTCTTTTTTCAGGCCTTATTTCCGCCCGATAAGTAGGGTTATTACTGCAAGGAATGCCTTCGTACTTTATTCCTTTCTCTCCAACATCATTTACTGTTTCTGGAGCACAATCAAAGGAAGCAGGTTATAGAAACTTTTGATTCAGTTAATTATTTGAATATGTGAGGAACATTTGATGTTTCCTCATGAAACAGAATGGTTCAGCTGCAGACAGACCTAAAGGAGTGAACTTGACAGTAACCGCAAAGGTGACTAACTGGGAAACTTGAGCACTCAGTAATTACATATTGGTTTGATATTCTGACAATTAGAGTTTACTGACATCATTAAAATGTCTGTTCCTATACAGGAATGTACCTTCCATATGACCTGCACAGTCAAAAATAATGAGATCAGTGATAAAAATGTTTGTGTATTTGGCACGTAATAATGATGATAAAAATAATAATAAACATAAGAGTAAAGAAAAGAAATTATTATTTACAAATTCTCAATCTTAAGTTTAAGTATGTCGAGGGAAAAAAAAGAACCTACATGAAGGTAACATCCTGTATTTTGGTTTTGAGGTCTGCAAAGAAACTGGTCCGAAAAAAGTCCAGCAGTGCATTCCACTCCTTAGCTGAAAAGTAAGAAAAGGAGTTAAGACCATAGGTAGTTGTTTTAGGTTTAGTAAGCGAAAGAATGTGGTTGGCACGAAGATTATAGGACGAGGACCGGAGTGAAAACATATTCTTCATATAAGCAGGAGAATGAGTGAAAAAGAAACTCTTATATAACAGTATGAGTAAATTTTTGAACGCGCTTGTTACACAACGACGTAGAGTCGACTTTTGAAAGAATAGTGGTGTATAGAGACAAGTAATCTCCAAGCATAGATCTAAATATTCCTTTATTTAGCGCTTCAAGCTTATCCTCATTGCGTGCTCCACAAAAGTACCAGAGAGAAGAGAGATGATGAAAATGAGGTCAAATATACGCTTTTTAAAGTTTAACTAAGATTTCCCTGCGTACGAGTTTTCGATAGCGCAACATGACATTGAATTGATTATTAATCTTTTCTGCATACATTTAATATATTTTTAGAAAAATTCAGGTAATCTATTTCCATTCCAAAAATGTCTAACATGTCCTTTACTGGGGTGGAAAAACCATACTCCGTATCACCGAGTATTAGACCCAGGTGCTTGGTCTCATTAACTAACATCCTATTTTCATGGTATTACTGATTAGCCTTCCCAACATCGTGAGATGCTTATGCTACTAGAGCTGCCGGATCGACGTGGGAGTAGTAGACCTGAAGATCATCCGCATAAGCGTTCAACTTGACCTTCTCGACATGGAGGAAAAGATCGTTAATAAAAATGTTAAATAGCATAGGACCCAGCACACTCCCCGGCGGAGCCCCACACTTGACGCTTTCCCAGGTCTAAAAGGTGTCTCTAACTTTAACTCTCTGAGTTCCTCCAGAGAGATAGTTCCTAATTAGGACACAACTTTTGTCGTCCATACCATAGGCCCTTTAGTTTCGAAAGGAGGAGTGGATACTGAATAACATCAAACGCTTTGGAGAAATCCATAGAAACTACCGCAACGAGCACCCCCCTGTCACGCATCATCCTCCAGTCCTCCGTCAGTCTTAGTAAAGAGGTCTCGCAACCATGAAACTTTCCATAGGCGCTTATGAGGTCTGGTAAGAGTCCATCGTAACATTCGTACATCTGCTCCGATAGAAGCCTTTCAAATATATTGCTCAGAGCAGGGAGCACAGTTACGTCGCGTTTTTTGTACAATGGAGTCACCAGGCTCATCTTCAAGCTTTATTCCTTGTACCTTATGCCCTCAAAACCTGTAGCAGGAGAGTCTGTAACCTGACTCCTTTCATCTATAATTGTGTGATGACCGGCATATAGTTTTACTGTAAATAGCAACATAGTCGTTACCGATATTACAACATGTAAAGTTAGTTGGATGGCATTAAATACTCTGGCTTAAGCTCTCAATAGTGCAATTGATAAAGGCTGAGAAACTGTTAGGGGCTGCGTCGGTGGGGGTAACAAAATAATTTGGATATATGAACAACGTTGAAATGGTAAATTGGCCACCGTAACGATTACAAAAGCTGACGTTTCGAGCGTTAGCCCTTCGTCGGAGCAACTGTCTATCAGTGCAACTGATAGACATGTAAGGAATTAGTCACAAATTGTGTGATTTTTAAAGGTTGGGAATCTGGAAAAGCAAGGATCCATCCACAATTAGAACTGAAGTTAATGGGCACCCTCACTTTTAATTCATGTTTTTACTTCCCTCTCCCCTACAATGTTTAGGGGCACACGTGAAAAGGGTTGGGTTGAAATATATACTACAAAGATTTGCCAACTTGTTACAGCATAAGTGGAAAAATGGAAAACATAGCTGTGCATTTAATGTATAACCTGACTTGTTGCACGAGTTCTCCAATTTCAACAAATATCCAAGCCTTTTCAAAGGCTTCATGTGAACATTTTGTCGTAGTGAACCGGTGAAAGTCTGAGTAGATGGGCAAATGAATACTTTTTTCAAATCAATAAAGTTTATTGTTGTGTTTCATGTTAGAATGTTGCTTCAATTCCAGCTTCCAGGAAATTCATCCAGAGGCTGACATGAGATACCATTTATTCCTTTAAGGCCAATAACAACATTAACTCAACTTTAAAACTAACGAGAAAACTTGATCGATGTTTGTAATTAATTTCTGTAATTTACAGATGAGATCCAGTTATTTTTTTCTAGGTTTCTACAAACATCTTCATTATTGAATTCTAAGTCTCTCTTAATCCTCAAGTTTGAAAACGAATCTTGTTCTAGCTTGTCTTCGTTTAAATCAAACTTTGGTAGCGTAAAAAACCAGGTGCAAGATAAATTTGTATCTCAGTAGCTAGAGTTTCCAAGATCATGTATCAGACACTGGCATTATACGCAGTTACAGCAGAGGTTACCGAATTAGATAACAGAAAACTCTCAAAAGGACACCGTGTATCAAGAATGAAAGGCGAATTGTCGAAAGACAAGTAAGAAATAACAGAGGATAGAAATAGAGAAATAACCTCGCGTTGAAAGTGACTCCTTTTTAATTTTCTACGCTTACCAGTGGAGGGTGACACGTTGGAGAAATTTGTTGGAGCAGTTCCTCCTGTCTCCTCTCCAACACCTACTGGTCCCTTAGTTCCCTATTTAACCTCTTCAACAGCCAGTTTGCCGCTGTTTTGCTGTTTTTGCTGTTATTATTATTATTATTATTATTATTATTATTATTATTATTATTATTATTTCATGGAAAAGCCAATTTACACAACCCGCATATAGCAGTGCTGATAAAGATAAATTGATGAACTGATAAATTTGATAAAGTGAAGGGCTAGAAATGCATTTACTGGAGCTCTACTAAATATATGTATTTAAATAATGCATTTTTTCTTGTTTGCAGACACTTTTTGCGAAACCGGTTTTTTTTTAACTCTATTTGAGCTTGGTTTAGAGTAAACCTAGCACTTTTTACTTTTTCGTAAAATTTCGCTAAAAACATTGCGTCTCTTCTAGATTTCGTGTTTTCTTACAGATTTCAACGCAGTCCAACGAAAAAAGTGCGTTTTCACTTGTTTCCAGCTACCTTTTAAAAAAACCTTGTTTTTGAGCGACAACATTGCATTTCACCTGGATTTCGTGTTTACTTACAGGCATCAATGCAATATAATTAAAAAATGGGCGTTTCTGCTTGTTTGCACAAACTTTTTGCAAAACCGTGTTTTTGAGCCATATTAAAGCGTGTTGACCAAAATGAGCGATTTTTGTACAGTTTCGACTTAATTTCGTTGAAAACTTCGTGTTTCCGTCTGACGTCGGTGTTTTCTTACAGATTCTATATTATTGTAACTGAAAACATTGCGTTTTGGCTTCTTTGCAGCGTTTTTAGCTAGAAACAGCTAAATTTGCTAGAGAGCGAAACCAGCGCGTTTTGGGGTAGATTTAGCACTTTTTACTTTTTGGCCAGATCTCACTGAAAACATTGCGTTTAAGCTGGATTTTACTGTTTTCTTACAGATTTCAACGCAATCTACAGCAGATTGGTTTAACTATGGTGTTAAATATCCTGATTTTGATGATGATCTTCCGGCTAGCCTAGGACCAAATGTTCTCCTTTTGGAGGAAGGATGCTCTCACTCTGGCAATTTTCACTTTACATCGGTATCCGACCCACTATGTTTATCAATAATTCCGCCTAGGTAAGAAAACTTTTCATGTCTTTTAATTTCATGGTTAGCTCATTTCATTTCATTTGGAGCTCACGGAACGCTTTTAAAAATCACCAATATTTCAAAATCCCAATGTCGCATTTTGTAGCAAATTTTAGATTATCATTTTCCCCATAAAGAATTAGATTGGGGCTTTTCATATCCGCACGGAAAAACTAGGCTGAACTTTGTGAAAATCGCAACATCGTATTTACGTCACGACGTAATCTAATTAGCACCCCGTGGTTAAATCCGGAATTACAAGCAGATTTTAGAAGTTCGCACCGTGTTCGATCAGGAATTCAATGCATAGCTAACGACGACAGATTGATTTTTATCCCCGCTCTCGTTTAAAGTCCTCCCCACTGACCTCTGCGATACTAGTGCAGCGCTCTACCAATTGAGCTAACAAGCCAACTGGGAGCAGGCCGTTAAGTTGATTCGTAATAAACCCGTGAAAGTGATAAGTCAGATACAATAAAATATATGAAGTTCATATATTTTGAACTGCGGTATTAGATACATATGATGCACGATACTCGCAGTAGATAGCGCTATTTAAGCAATAGCGAAAATCAGACCTGACAAAAATCAGGCCTGTACGGGATTCGAGCCACTGACCTCTGCGATACTAATGCAGCGCTCTACCAATTGAGCTAACAAGCCAACTTGGAGCAGGCCGTTAAGTTGATTCGTAATAAACCCGTGAAAGTGATAAATCAGATACAATGAAATATATGAAGTTCATATATTTTGAACTGCTCATATTGAACTGTTCATATATTTTGATGCACGATCCTCGCAGTAGATAGCGCTATTTAAGCAATAGCGAAAATCAGACCTGAAAACAGTCAGGCCTCTGACCTCTGCGAGACTACTGACCTCTGCGATACTAATGCAGCGCTCTACCAATTGAGCTAACAAGCCAACTGGGAGCAGGCCGTTACGTTGATTCGTAATAAACCCGTGAAAGTGATAAATCAGATACAATGAAATATATGAGGTTCATATATTTCGCTATTGCTTAAATAGCGCTATCTGCTGCGAGGATCGTGCATCATATGTAACTAATACCGCAGTTCAAAATATATGAACTTCATATATTTCATTGTATCTGATTTATCACTTTCACGGGTTTATTACGAATCAACTTAACGGCCTGCTTCAAGTTGGCTTGTTAGCTCAATTGGTAGAGCGCTGCACTAGTATCGCAGAGGTCAGTGGTTCGAATCCCGTACAGGCCTGATTTTTTCAGGTCTGATTTTCGCTATTGCTTAAATAGCGCTATCTACTGCGAGTATCGTGCATCATATGTATCTAATACCGCAGTTCAAAATATATGAACTTCATATATTTCATTGTATCTGATTTATCACTTTCACGGGTTTATTACGAATCAACTTAAAGGCCTGCTCCCAGTTGGCTTGTTAGCTCAATTGGTAGAGCGCTGGATTAGTATCGCAGAGGTCAGTGGTTCGAATCCCGTACAGGCCTGATTTTTTCAGGTCTGATTTTCGCTATTGCTTAAATAGCGCTATCTACTGCGAGTATCGTGCATCATATGTATCTAATACCGCAGTTCAAAATATATGAACTTCATATATTTCATTGTATCTGATTTATCACTTTCACGGGTTTATTACGAATCAACTTAACGGCCTGCTCCGTCGATCGGTCCTCGATCGTTTTTGTACGGACCTCGCTGCGCTCGCTCCGTACTTCCACGATTTCGGGCCAATAATCCTCAGTACAGCACTCGCGCTTGGTTAGTCAGAAATCATCCTTTGCGGCAACTGCTCATTTGTTTTCCTTTGCATAGCCTCTGTAATTAAGAAGGCTGCCACGTTGTCTCTGTAAGCAGACCACAAATTTAAAGAAAATCCGGAACAACGTGGCGTGCCATTTTGGCAGTTTGTTTGGACCGGCGCTTTGCAACATCTGGAAAACTTCCTCGAAATTATAATTTTTAACGACGAAAACCTGAAAAAAAAGGGTTAGCTAGAAAACTGTTCTCAAAATTGCCTTAAACCCTGCGATAAAGCTTGCGCGTCTTTCCTTTAGCATGGCTGGATAATTCTTCTAGAAGGCGTGGCGTCTTTGTGACCCTCTCCTTCATCCAACGCCTAAGGAACAGTGATACCCGGAGCAGTTGATCTAGTCCGATTGCTGGAGGATGTATTAACAATTGGCGCTCGACCTAAAATTCAATCTATTTCGGCCTTAACATCGGTATTTAGTCCATGGACCAGGGCCCATAAAATGGACCTTCAGTATCACTCGGGGGGACAAATGCTATCATACATTTTGAAAACTACAATTACAATCAAGTTTGATATTATGTATAATAGCAGTGTCCAATGAGTAGCTGAACGGGTGTTATCACGTGATCAGGTGACGTCACTGCTCTCTACAGAATTGACAGAAACAAACGATGACTCCCTGACACTATTCTTTTGAAGCGCGTTAACCGTTCTTTAAGGTTGTTCTTTTTTTATAAAAAGGATACAGGTTTCTTCCAGATGAGTTTTTAAACTTACGTTTCCACGACTTTTTTCCAGGGCAACGCTAAAATAAACTCAGGTATATGCGTCAAATTCGGAAATGTTTTGGTTTCATGTCTTTTCTCGCAAAATTCTCACCAAATGGAAGAAGAAAATAATAACAGACTCACAGCCAATAGTTCACTTAGATACTATCAGATGCAATGAATATATGAAGTTCATATATTTTGAACTGCGGTATTAGATACGTATGATGTGCCATCCTCACAGTAGATAGCGCTATTTCTGCAATAGCGATAATCAGACCTAAAAAAAAAAAAAAAAAATTAGGCCTGTACGGGACTCGAACCACTGACCTCTGCGATACTAGTGCAGCGCTCAACCAATTGAGCTAACAAGCCAACTGGGAGCAGGCCGTTGTTGATTCGTAATAAACCCGTGAAAGTGATAAATGAGATGCAATGAATATATGAAGTTCATATATTTTGAACTGCGGTATTAGATACGTATGATGTGCGATCCTCGCAGTAGATAGCGCTATTTATGCAATAGCGAAAATCAGACCTGAAAAAAAAAATCAGGCCTGTACGGGACTGGAACCACTGACCTCTGCGATACTAGTGCAGCGCTCTACCAATTGAGCTAACAAGCCAACTGGGAGCAGGCCGTTGTTGATTCGTAATAAACCCGTGAAAGTGATAAATGACATGCAATAAATATATCATGTTCATGCACTAGTATCGCAGAGGTCAGTGGTTCGAGTCTCGTACAGGCCTGATTTTTTTTTTCAGGTCTGATTTTCGCTATTGCATAAATAGCGCTATCTACTGCGAGGATCGCACATCATACGTATCTAATACCGCAGTTCAAAATATATGAACTTCATATATTCATTGCATCTCATTTATCACTTTCACGGGTTTATTACGAATCAACAACGGCCTGCTCCCAGTTGGCTTGTTAGCTCAATTGGTAGAGCGCTGCACTAGTATCGCAGAGGTCAGTGGTTCGAATCCCGTACAGGCCTGATATTTTTTTTCAGGTCTGATTTTCGCTATTGCATAAATAGCGCTATCTACTGCGAGGATCGCAAATCATACGTATTAGATACTATCGCTAAATACACATAAATCTTAATTAATATTCGCACGCCATCGTGCATCTGCCGTGTTGCTTTCGCCATCTTGGATATTTAGAAATGACTATTTTAACCTAAAGTGAGGCGAAATTGTTTAAAAACATAAAGCATCGTACGTTTCAGGTAGAAATACTCATTATTCAACCTTCAAACACTCTCTTAAGTTAAAAAAGGATACAATTATGATGAAATATTTGAAAAATCAGAGTATTTAAAGCTCTTTGATTAGCCTGTATAATAGGACCCAATTTACATGGAGGAATAATGGTCTCGCGATTGTCTGAACTATATCTCAATGGCTATATCCTCATGCCTCGAAACATTTTTCATCGGGTGTTTCTTCCTCCTCCTCCTCCTCCTTGGCACGATCGCCAGTCACGAGAGTGTTAAAAGAAAAGCATCAAGTTTTGTTGGAGTATTGATTACACCCTCACATAGTCTGGCAGGTATTGGTGGCCATGAGAATTCTCAATCAGTACTTTTTGAAAGATCTGCATCACGGGTGTGCAGGCCGGCTCGGTAAATCACCTTGATTTCGGATGGAGCGGTCTTATTGTCTAATTGCTAAGATCATGATAACCTAGGCAACACTTGGTCGAATTTTAATCAATCGCAAAGTCGTAGTGAAGTTGGGTGGTTTCAATACAAACTGAAAGTCGATTTGATCAAGTCGATTCATGACAAACTGAATTCGATTGGATACATATACTAAATGGATGCGATACATCGACAGGGTCAATTTGAAACGACTTCAGTTGGTCGATCCCAGTCCATTTTTGGTCGATCTTACACATATGCTTGCGTTAGAATAATTCAGTTGTCGCTATTTCAAAGAAAACAGAACTAGAAATAGACGTTAGTGAAATTACTTATGAAGTTAGCGAAAGAACCTTTGATAAGTCAGTCAACTGACCTGAAACGTTAGGGAAACCACCTAAAACTTTAGCAAAACGACTCCCAGGCGACACGACTATTGAAATAGTGAAATATTTCTGAGTAGAATGAAAAAACCTGGTTATTATCCAGGAGACCATCAAATTGCTATAGGTCACCGAAATCTGTTTCCAAATGTCCTCAGAAAATGTTTCTTTACTGATTCGAATCACAAAGTATCTGCAACTGATGACCGCATATGTGATCATACGTAGCAAGTTGTCTTTTCTCATAGATCAACCATCTTAACTAGCCTAGTATTTTCTGATATACTTGATCGAATAAACCCAAGCAGTTTGTCATAGCCTTGCGATTCGACATCATGTGAAATAATTGGTTTTATCCGGGGCAGATTCACCTTCCAAGCATGAGCGGTTGTTTACTTTGTCTGCTCGGTTAGATTCTCGATAGTAGTGGCCCTGAGAGTATCTATGAACTGAAGACCGAACACCAACCGGAGACCGATGATCCAACACTCACAACGGAAATATCGCGCACTACACTTTGTGAGATGTTGAAATACACGTTATTGATAGAATCCTTGTCTGCAGAAAAAGCTGAAATTAAACTACAAAATAAAGACATTCGCGTAAACGCTTTTCCAGGCCACGAAATACATGATGTCGCTCGCTACGCTTTGAGTGACGTTGAAATGGACCTTATCGATTGGGTCTTCGTATTGTAGAAAAAGTTTGGTTAAACTACAGAGCAAATACCTTCACCTGAACGCTTTGCCGGGTGCCCAAATACATCATGCAGATAGGTGTTCATTTTAAAGTGCACATGACTCGAAATTTTCCCCCCCGTTTTTTTCTTACATTCCAAAGTTTATGTTATGAGAAGTATTTCAGCGACAAAAGGAAGTCACAACGTTTCAAGAACACATTTTAGAATGCGATTAAAGTTCGCATTTTTTCTGCAAAATATGGGACAAGAGCCTGGGAACGAATACTAGAGCTGTCACGTCATCGGTTGTGTTGGACATGTTGTTCCCAGTGATCAAGCCGTTGTTTTGAGTTTACGAGCTAAATATGTCGGAAACCGATCACAGCGATCAAGAGTTCTCTTGTACATCATCTGAGGATGATGTGGAATCATTCTCAAGTTCTGAAGAAGTCAGTACAGGCATCATGGGCGAGATAGTGGCTTACCAAGACAAACCTTTGGCGAACTCCGATGAGAGTGACAGCAACAGACAAGAAGAGGAATGACGAGGATGAAGATGGCTTATCTTCTGCCACTTTATCGCGAAGATTTGAGAAAATGGAACCCGCCAATACGTGGTAAGTGTGTCTTACCTTGTTCTAATGTGCCCCGTTTGTATAAGCTAAAGTTAAAACGAAACATGATGTTGAAATTACAACCAACCTTAGGGATGCTCTTGCATCCGGCCTTTCAACTGCACTCGCAAAATTAGCTTTTATTTTTTTCTGCTTGAGAACGAGATAAGCTCACCATGGTTTTATATTTCATCAGGTGTTCCTTTACCCAGTGCAGTGATGCTATGTTGGTATCAGCTCGCGAGTTTAGGTGCTGCGTGGAAGTGGACTGTGCACGTGGAACACTTATATTTGATGGAAGTATTGAACGGATATCGTGCATCACACAGTCCGGAGACCGGTGCATGCGCGCGCATTTTTCTTATAAACTCAGTGACAATGACTATCAGGCTTACCAATGAGAAGGCAAAAGGAATATGCGATGCGTGCAAGGATGTGCAGCATGGCAAAATTACCATCAGAGAAGTAGCCAGAGTACTTGGTAAACTTGTATCAAATTTTCCAGGGGTCATGCATGGTCCTTTATGCTACAGACAACTCGAAGCTGACAAAACTGCAGCTCTTAAAAGAAATAAAGGCAATTTTGACTCCTATATGACATTGTCACATGGAGCCCTTCGGGAGCTACAGTGGTGGATTAGAAATGTTGAAAATTCCTTCAATGTAATTTACCATCCTAAACCTGAGTTCCTTATAACCACAGATGCCTCACTCTTGGGGTGAGGTGCTCATGGTGGGGAGATTTCAACTGGAGAAAACTGGTTTTTCTCTGAACCCCAGAATCATATTAATCAGCTAGAAATGCATGCTATTCTACTGGCTCTGAAAACCTTTGCAAAAGAAAAGAAAAACTTCCATGTCAGAATAATGTGTGATAATACAACAGCAGTCAGTGTGTTAAATCATATGGGTTCTAGCCATTCGCATAGCTGTAATCTGATGGCAAAAGAAATTTGGCAATGGTGTATGGACGGGGGAATCTGGCTGAGTGTTGCCCATATACCAGGAAAGCATAACTTGGTTGCTGATTTTGAATCCAGGAGAAATGAGAGAGAGTCAGAGTGGATGCTAGACAAAGATGCTTTGTTTCATGCCCTAGAAAAATTAACGTTCATGCCAGAAATTGACTTATTCGCTTCTCGCATCAAAAATCAGTTTCCAAGTTATGTTTCCTACTGACCAGATCCAACTGCTAGTGCTATAGATGCATTCTCATTGGATTGGTCTGTGCTGAAATTATATGCATTTCCCCCCTTTAGTGTTATTCCAGCCTGCCTAAGCAAAATGGTATCAGATCAGGCAACAGGAATTGTTGTTCTCCCAGATTGGCCAACTCAGAGTTGGTTTCCCAAAGTTCTGCACATGATGGTCAAGGAGAGAGTGCTGATAAAAGCCAGAAAGGATCTTCTGCTTCTACCGACCCACCCGTCCGAAGTACATCCCCTGTGGAAAAAACTCAGTCTGATGGTATGTCTATTATCAGGGAAAACCTATATCACATTGGGCTGTCTTCCAGTGCACAAAAAGGGGTAATGGCATCATGGAGGCCTGGTACTTCTAAACAGTATGATTCATACCTCAGAAAGTGGTCTTGCTATTGCAAGGATAATGGCATTAACAGATGTCATCCGACCGTTACCCAGGAAATTGAATTTTTAGTATCTCTATACTGTTCAGGACTTGGCTATAGTGCTGTAAATTCGGCACGCTCAGCACTCTCAGCGTTGATAGTCATGGATGATGGGAGTAAATTTTGGGAACATCCCTTAGTTTGTCGTTGTTTAAAAAGGGATTTATGAACTTAGGCCTGCATTGCCTAGACTCGGCGAGATTTGGGACGTTAATATTGTTTTGGACTACTTCAGGACCGTGAAGTTGGCCCAGGAGTTATCGTTAAAGGACCTTTCGTTAAAATTGACAATGTTATTACATCTAACAACTGGCTAACGAGGCCAGACGTTTCATTTATTTGACATAAATCATATACAAGCAGTTGGGGACATGTATAGGATTACCTTCATGGACAAACTGAAGCAATCAAAGCCAGGAATGCACCTGGAGCCTATCGAACTTTTAGCCTTTAAAGAGGACAAAAAACTTTGTGTAGTGGAGCATCTGACTGAATACCTTAGTAGGACCAAGCCACTAAGGAAGGAGCATTCCCAGTTGCTCTTAATCTACATCAAGCCTCATGATCCTGTTTCGCGGGACACTGTATCTAGATGGACAAAGGCAGTTATGAAATCAGCAGGAATTGACATCACTGCCTATTCTGCACACAGTACACATCTGTAGCCCCCTTTTGACAATAAATGCCGTTATTGTTGTTGAACTATGTCTGATTTTTTTGATAACTCATGGCACAGGACTTTGAAGTCTCATGTGACTCCGTAGTGACGTGGACTGATGACAGGATAGAATTAAAAAATTAAACGAGACTTACCTGTAAGTTGAAGTTTGATTGGGATTCTATCCTGTCATCAGTCCGGAACGAAGGAGTCACATCCCAACCCACCCACCCTTCTCCTTCGTTCCTTATCCTGTGCCATTCACGTTGAAGACTGACCAGCAGCATGCGCGCGCATCTGCATGCCCTTCGTCGGAGCGAAGGGCTAACGCTCGAAACGTCAGCTTTTGTAATCATTACGTTGGCCAATTTACCATTTCAACTTTGTTGATATATCCAAATTATATCGCAACTGGATATACATCTACAGAAGAAAGGAACTGAGATGTAATCATTATTGTCCCATTATTGTAATAGAATTTTACAAATAAATTTGAATTAACTTGCTCCACAATGATCTCCTTATTTTTGCTTAGCTTAGTACACTCAGTAATTTAGGCTGCAATAAATCCTTCATGTGGGGGGGGGGGGAAGTTTACTCTCCTATATGGGCTACATCATGATGCACCACTGTAACGATGCTGTGATGTCATAGGCCCTTCGGGCGTGCACAGTAGAATGAAAGTGTATCCCGGATGTCGTACTCTACTGATCAAATGGAACCCAGGAAAAGTTTCAGTTAGACACTGGATCAACAGTAAACATCATGACTGATGAGACCGTGTTAAAGCTCTGTGGCCAAGACGGCTTGAGTGAATTGGAAAAAACCCCTGGTAATGTACAACCAGTCTGAGGTCAAACCCTTGGGCAACAAACGATTCAAAGTCGTCAACCCTAAGAACAACAAGAAATACAAATTCAAATTCATCTCGTTCGTGGGAAGTGTAAATCCATTTTGGGCTTGAGGGCCAGCGAACACCTTCAGCTGCTAACGGTCAACAGCCAAAATATTTGTTCTGTGGAGCTAAGTGGGGTAAAGGAGAAATATCCCAAGGTGGAAGACTACATTTCACAGTATACTGCCGTATTCACTGGGGAAGGCAAACTAGAAGAGCTACTCCACCTGGAGATAGACAGAAACGTCCAGCCAGTCCAGCTACCTACACGGAAAGTCCCCATTGCCCTCAGAGAGCCTCTAAAGCACGAACTGGACAGATTGTCAAGTATGGTGTGATTGTCAAGTATTGGAGTGATTCAGAAGGTCGATACACCCACGAGCTGGATTTCAGCACTTGTGGTCACAGCAAAGAAAAATGGCAAAGTTAGACTATGTATTGACCCAAAACCGTTAAATGAAGATTTACACAGAAATCATTACCCCTTACCTACAATAGATGATGTGCTGCCCCTGTTATCGAAGGCCCTTGTGTTCACGGTGCTAGTTGCGAAAAATGGTTTCTGGCACATACAGCTGGATGAGTCAAGTAGTTTTGCTACTACCTTTGGAACACCCTGGGGACGCTATCGATGGCTTCGCTTGCCGTTTGGAGTATGCCCAGCTCCAGAGGAGTTTCAGAGGAGGATTGATGTTGCACTTGAAGGCCTACAAGGGCAGAAGGCTATAGCAGACGACATCCTGGTGTTTGGAGCAGTGGACACTGACGAGGAAGCACTCAAAAATCACGACCACAACCTGCGAGAAGTGTTCATCCGTTGTCGGCAAAAGGGCATTAAGCTTAACCCAGAGAAGATACAGTTCAGACAGAAGCGGGTCAGCTACATGGGCCACATCATATCATCGGAGGGCCTCCAGGGTGATCCAAACAAGCTGAAAGCTATCAATGAAATGCCGCCTCCTACTGACAAGGAAGGTGTCCAGAGAGTACTAGGCATGATAAATTATGTGCCGAAGTTTGCTCCCAACCTAGCAGATTTGGCCAAACCACTGAGAGAGCTTGTCAAGAAGGACAATAAATATATCTGGGATAAAGAAGTTCATGGCCAGTGTCTAGATCAAGTGAAGCAGGCCTTAACCCAGGCACCAGTACTCAAGTTCTTTGACCCCAAAAGAAGACCGTACTCCAGTGCGACGCCTCTATGAGTGGGGTTGGGGCGTGCTTGATGCAAGATGAACACCCTGTGGCGTATGCCTCCAGGGCACTGACGCATACGGAGACTAACTACACTCAGATAGAAAAAGAACTATTAGCAATTGTCTTTGGAGTTGAGCAATTTGAGGGCTATGTCTATGGCAGAAAGGTTTTCATTGACACTGATTACAAACCTTTGGAGTCTACCATTAAAAAAGTCTATTGAGTGCACCAAAGCGATTGCAGAGGATGCTATTGCGTCTACAGAAATTTGACTTAGTGATGTACAGAGATGCACATAGCTGACCCACTTAGCCGAGCTTACCTCCCCCTAGGTAAACAAGACATAGAGGACACACAGGAAGTATGGAGCATTGCCTCCACAAGATCACAAACGGAAGTTGAGACGGAGTATGTAGACATGGCGGAGTCTGTACCCATTCGGAAACTAACCTTGCAGGAAATCAAAAGTGCCACTGAAGTTGATACAGAGCTCTAGACACTGATTCCTATTATCACACAACGCTGGCCAGAGAGAAGGACTGAAGTACCCTCCCAGTTGCAGGTCTACTTTCCCTTCAGAGATGAGTTGTCAATCCAACATTGTCTTCAAGGGTGAGCGCATTATAGTCCCATCTAGTCTCAGACAATGCATATTGGCTAAAGTACATGCTAGTCACCTGGGCATTCAGGGGTGCCTCAGGAGAGCCAAAGAAGCCTTCTACTGGCCAGGCATCTACAAGCAAATCACGGAATTCATCTCAAGGTGCAGCATTTGCAACAGCTACAAACCACAGCAGCAGAAAGAACCTCTGAAATGTCACGAAATACCTGCACGACCATGGCAGAGCATCTCAGCAGACCTATTCGAGTTCAAGGGTACCCAGTACTTGATTACCACCGACCGCTATTCCAATTTCTTCGAGTTCGATATACTAACGTCTACGACAGCCAGATCGGTCAATGACAAGCTGAAACCTCATCTGGCCAGATATGGTCTTCCAGACCGGATCAACACAGACAAAGGCCCACAGTTCGACTGTGCTGAGTTTCAGAAGTTTGCCGCCGAGTACCAGTCTGAACATGTTAAAACGTCTCCACGGTATCCTCAATCCAACGGGAAGGCTGAGAACAGTGTGAAAACGGCAGATAATATCTTGAAAAAAGCTGCTGATGCAAGGCATGACCCCCACTTGTCTCTACTGGACTTCCGAAATACACCATCAGAAGGAATGGAGAGCACCCGTACACAGCATCTCTTTGCGCGCGGAACTCGTACCTTGCTACCCACGGCTAGACACCTACTTCAGCCCAAAGTCATTCCCCATGTACACCGGAATTTGCAACTGAGGCAAAACGAGCAATCGTTCTTTTTCAACAGAGGTGCTAAAGATCTGCAGCCGCTAAGAGATGGAGACGTGGTGCGGGTCCGACCGTTACCAGGTCATTCAAGATGGTTTAAAGCACAAGTGAATCGTCAGGAAGCTCCACGTTCTTATCAGGTCCGTAGGGAAGATGGGAGAGTCTACCGCCGAAACCGTTCACATCTTTACAAAGTTCCTGATAACTTTCAGGCGATGCCAGACGAAGACAGTAGAATCGAAGGCCAATGCTCAAACTCTACCCTCCACCAAGAAACCTACTGAGGAGACACTCCAGGCGCCCCATGAACCTTCAGCGTTGCAGTTACCAGATGTGGCACAGCCAGATCTACAGCCAGCTTCGCCAGGTGTCCCTCCTCCTGTCTCTACTAGAAGTGGCAGGATGGTCAGGAGGACCTGCTTACCTTAAGGACTTAACCACCTAGGAATCCAGTATAGGCCTTTCCAAACAGTTTTGGACAGTGAACACCGTTAGACTTGTTTTTCTTCTCTTTGTTGATCGCTTGGCGTTCCAAATATTACTTACCATACTGTCCCCTCACTTTGCTTTATTTGTTTAAGAAGGGAGATGTAACGATGCTGTGATGTCATAGGCCCTTCGGGCATGCACAGTAGAATGAAATGGTATCCCGGATGTCGTTGTTGTTGCATTACGCCTAGTAATGGCGGGATTTTATGAGACTTATTAAAAACCGTTGTGTTGCCATCGTTCTTGTACTCGTTTGGACTACGCCCCAACCACTGGATAGGATACGGTTTTTAATCCCTCCACCCTGCACGGGGTATATAATTTCAAGCGCGGCTGTCCTAATTAGGGTCTGACAGGGTACCGCTGCAAGACTCATTGCAGTATGATGTTTATCTGTATTTATTTAGAAAGCATGAAATTATTTTTCAGAACAATATTGTTGTCAGTACCTTTAAGTTGCCCTATCAGGACACGTCCCCTATCAGCATTATAACACAACTGCATGTTGACAGAATTACTTTCCTGATGACAGGAAGAAACAATAGGTGTTTCAGGGTTTCAACAACCCAATGGCACCTTATACCTAAACATGGGTCAAGTGCCCCCTCCCCTAGGCCTGGCCAAAAATGCACAGAAGACTATCAAATTTAGCAACTGCAAATTTTGGGTCCCTAACATTTAATGTGAACTTTTCAAAACAATATCAAACAAGATGCGCAGTGCTCAAAAATTTGCTATGATGACAATTATTCATGCTCTTTCCATGTTAGGCATCCATTAGTATGGGGCAGTGGTTACGTCGATGTCCTGCTTTTTTGCATGTGCTGCAAGTGTAGGTCATTATCTTTGCTGGAGGTTCTTTTTCAGCAAGTTTATTTATGTGAAGACTGCTTAAATAAAAAGTAAAAAATGATAACAAAAAAGGTGTCTGTTTGCATTTCCATCCTTATGATTTGTAATTTTGCAACAAATAATACGTCCTTTTTTTGCTAGTTCTGCGACCAAATAATCTTGGAAATAATTAGTCAAATATAAGATGGCAATGCAGATTGCTTTATCCCCCACATCGGAATGCCAGCTGAATGTCAAGCAAATAAAATCAGAGCAAATATTTCCAAGAAGTAATGATCGCTACACAAGTTTCACAGTCGTTGAAGGAGAACAACTGTGTTGTTTAAGACCTCTCTGACCACCTGAAAAAAATTATAAATTTGTGTACAGATTATTAAATAAGAGCGGTAATATCAAGATCGAATTCATCAAAGTAAACATGATCAGTAGACATATCGATTGCGATTAATTATAAATTATTCCAATATAACTTACCTTCCTCCGTCTTCGATCTGTCCCTTCTGGGCTATTCTCTTGCCTGACTGCGACATCGATCGTTGGGAATGCTCCCCTCTCAAGCCTTCGAACGCTCGGCTGATCTCTAATGCTGATCTTTCGACAAAAGCTGTCTGGCGCGAAATGCACAGAACACAACACTTAGACAAGGTTTACACTAGAGGAAATTGTTCCGGATTCATGATAAATCCGAAACGTTTTAGTACCGGATTGATGTTGCCCTTTACACGAAAGTGGACGAATCCGAAATAAAAACTCCCCGGTTTGGTCGTGTCTCCGGAGATTTTGAATCCGGAATTTAAAGTGGGAACTTTGAATCCGATAACTTTTGAATCCGGAAAGTTTTGTCGTGTAACCGCTTTTTTTCTCGAATCCGGATATTATTTCCGCTTGCAATCTTTTGAGTTTGCGGTGAAACCAAAATGGAAGATCTGGTGCTAACATTGCTGGCGGTCTCCGGTTGCTTCATCTTGTTGCAGGTTCAGGCGATAAATTTTATCATGTGTACCACAGTATTTCTGAGGAAACGTAAATTATTATTGCAAGGAAGTTTAACGTCAGCCACACTTAATCGCCGACGACGTAGATGGCAGGATCGAAGACCGAGACGGTTTTGGGTTAGGCCAGGTCGAACAAGTGCCTGGTGGGACAATATGATGGGAAATGTCACGGTAGCTAGCGAGTGGAGAGAAAATTTTAGAATGTCCCACCCTACCTTTATGGAACTTTGTGAAGATCTTAGGTCCCTAGTTGAGAGAAAATCAGAAAAAAAACCGGAGTTGTCGTCGTGTGTAAACGGTCAGGAATCCGAACATCCTTTCAGTGTAAACGTCTACGAATCTGAATACTCCAAAATTGATGAATCCGGAAACATTTACGAATCCGGAAAACTCTCCTCTAGTGTAAACCTAGCCTTAGGTCTTCGATTGCTTAAAACCTGGCCGATGTCTATGGACGAATTTCGTTCATTTCCTTCTTAAAATCTCATTAGAAGGAAAAAGATGCATTGATATGCCCGGTTTTTGACTTGAATTCGTGCAGCTGACTAACCCAAGGCCACCAGCTACACAAGATTTCTCGAAGACCCTTTGAGTTCACTTATCCGCCATGTTCCCGGGCGCAATCTACACAACTGATGACGTCACAGAGGAATTTTGGCCGCGCGGGAATTGTCGCACATTTTTGGGAAAAATGCTCAACCGGCGGGAAAACTACTGAAGCGCTTCCATGAAGGTTCTAATACCAGAATTCGATCAAGTAATATCTAAATTTTAATAATAAGAGATAAAAATGGGGGGGGGGGGAAATTTCGAGTCATGTGCACTTTAAGGAACCCTATCAGGACGCCTTGTGGACGTTTATACAACAAAGCATAACGAACGATACCATGTGTTTTGCGGTGTGACTAAGCGCTTTGGCAAAGGTTTTCGTTTTGCAGTTTAAGCCTACTTTACTACAAAACCATGATCCCATCAGAAATATGTGTGATCGACCAAGCGGAAAGTTGAGATGGCTGGATATTGGCCGAGTTCTTTTTTTGCGTTCTTTGGATCTAAACGAAGCCGAGGTACATAACACGAAAAATTAACGAGGTAAATATCTAGCCATCTTGACCGTACAACTTGGCTAATAAAGGATTTCTTAAATAGCAAAAATATTTCGCCTAACAAGAGCCAAAAATGACTTGTTTATTTTGAGAGCCCGGTGGGAAAAAAGGCAACTGTTGCAGCACAATATAGAGGGTCGTTTATGTTTTCTTTGTTTTGACTGTCTTCCGCGACTCTTTGCAACTATATCGTAGATATTGGCCAAAAATCACGAACTTAGCAACTCTCCTCTTGCGCGGGATCAAAGCGAGCCCATCACGCTATCATCATGCTATCATCCGTAGCCATAGAACCCTTTCTAATCGTGTTATGGGTGCGGAAGTCGACACATTCAGTAAAAGTACTGCAGGTTTTTGATCCTTTCTTAAATCTAGTTCTCTTATCACAAAAGCGCATGTCTTTTCATATAAGTTCTGCTCGCGCTGGGCTCTTCCCGACGAGGCCTTTGCTTTGTACTTCCCACCCTACACCCATGAACCTCTTTGCATTTTCTGTTGTTTGCAAAATTTTCTCCAATTTTCGCTTTATTGTTTTAAAGGTTCTTTCATTTCATAGCTCACTGGTGAAATCTTTTCTTCCCTAGTACTCTCCGCCAAATCAAGCACTAGCCTATGATTTCTAATAATAAATATTAACAATTTCCATGATTCGAGCAGTGAAAAATACAAATTTCACAACGAAGCCGTCTAGTTTAGTTTGTTCATAGCAATCAAGTTTCGTTGAGATCTTGTTACTATGCGGCCGCCACCTGTTTGCTTACAAGTGTCTTCGCTGATGAGCAACGAAAATTTCGGCTTTAAGTCTCTATTTTTGTGTTCTTTGTTTATTGACTATGTCTTTTTTAAAGCGTCATAAAACGGCAAGGTTAAGAATCCAAAAAACTTTCAGACACTACGCAACCTTGGAACTTACCCATGATGCTTTGCAAGTTTGACCTCGCAGTTTCGCTTAAGTTTTCTTTCAAATCAAATGAAAAAATCTTGGCTTTTAGACAAAACGTTGTTTTAAAATGCTGTTAAATGTCACATGTACTGATTTAATTGCCATAATAAACAAAAAAGGCATTGGAAATAACCGTTTTATCGTCGGCCTCGTTTCCATGTTGAGCGGTAATTTTTCAAATAAACGAGTACGTAAAAATTGGGAAAGCTACCCTATCACGATTGCTGTTAAAGTGAATTTGTAAATTCTTTCGCATACATAACCTTTCATCAGATATCACTCACCTGTTGCCCTCCTGAGTAGCACCGAGAGCCCCTCTGGCCCATGGACTAATTGCTGACAGTCTTTAGGTGTTCAGAAATGAATTTACGGCAAGTAATATTAGCCGAGGTATCAAAAGAACGACCTTCTTCTCGACTTAGTTGTTTTGATATGCGAACAGTTTCCAGCCCAACCAATTTGCGTGAGTTTTGTAACTAATTTGGGAAGAACGTTCTTAACTCAGCTAAGATTCTTTGTTTGTATTAGTGATTTCAAATGGCAAATTGTTTATCATACATTTATCCTCAGGTCTAGTTCACCCTATCTATTTCATTCGGTTGCCAGCTCCATACATAATATTCTTCTCCTATTTCAATCGTTTTGTTTCTGTTTCATTTTGTTTCTGACTATTGATACTTCCCTTAATCTTTTTTCTATAGCTATCTGTTGCCTTGTGTTGTGCTAATTGGTTCTTCTAGTTAATGTCACTATTACATTCAACTCTACATGAGATCCCCGCGGCAAAGTTTACAAGTTTCACAGCAATGACTAACTGATAAGAAAAATTATCATGTAAGCAAGTTAGTTAAAAACGTTATTCATGGATATTCGTGGCCGTAAAATTACAAGATCGGAACAAGATTCAAACAATTTGAGTGAGTGACATCTACACTAGAATCAGATTGCTTCCCGTCTTCAACGGCTTCGGCAAAGAACATTTGACCTATCGGTATAATTAAGTTGTCCTCTTTCAACTCCACAATACAGCTCAATTTTAATCCGGAACTTTTTAAAACTTATAGGTGTTCGAATACGCAAAGAAAAACAGATGCCCTCCCCTAGCTTACGAAATGCAAATGAGTAAGTAAACTTTTTTCAAGTGTCGTGTACCTTTAGCATGGTGTTGTAAATTGGGGACATCGAAACATAAATAACAAAATAAGACTAATAGTGGTAGAATTATAAGTGGTAGACTATAAGTGGTAATATAAATATAAGTGGACTATAAGTGGTAATATAAATATAAGTAAATATAAGTGGTAGACTATAAGTGGTAGAAATAAAGAGTTATGTGTATATGCACAATGTTAAAAGTTGCAGGAATAAAGTTTAGGAATGACTAGTGAATGAATAATATAATTAATGAATGATTGTAGTTTAAGAATCACATACAACAGCCAGTTAGACATTTCTCAAGCAAAAAAAATTTTCTAGGTCCATTTTCTTAACTTGCCTTTTAAAACTTGTTCGAGTCACATTGTTTCCGCACATTCCCGGTAATTTGCACCATAAATAAGGTCTTAGATGTCCGATAGAATGCTTTCCATAAGTTACTGTATAACAAAGTCTGGTGTACGTAAATTGCAGTTAGTTTCCATTGTTTGGAATAATTCAGAGATGTACTTTGTACGTTAAACATTAACACCATCAAGTCTTGCAGTCTTCTATTACGTAATGTAGGTAGTCCTGCTTTCTTTAACAGATGATCGTATGTTGATGCACTGTTATTGAAAACCGCTCTCAGTCCGTTTTCATCAAAACTAAGTTTATTATCTATAAGAACTCCTAATGTTTTATGTTTTGTTTTGTTTTAATTGTGATAATGAACTTGTGCATTCAATTTCTTCATTGTCAATGACAAATCTGCGCCTCTTGCAATTCTCTGCTTTTGACGTTAGAAACATTGCCTGGAATTTTCCTTTGTTTGCCAGCAGGAAATTATTTTTATACCGGTCGGATACAATCTTAGCCTCGTTGTTTAACAGAGTAGCAACGTTTTCAATCAGCTAATTAGAGGCACATATTTGATGGTCGTTTGCATCCATAGAAAATCGCAGTTTTTAATGCTATAAATTAAGTCATTCTGAAACATGTTCCACAGCAATGATCTGAGATATGACCCTTGAGGGCAACCTTTTCTTGTGCCGTGCCAAGAGCTGTTAACGGTGGGAAGCTTAACCCTTCCTTGCCGGTCTGGGAAATTCGATCTTAGGAGACGTAATGAAGCGTCAGAGAAATCATAGACTTGTAGTTTCTTGACCATGAGCGACTAAAGGAGAGAGTCTGAAATGGATGAGAATTTGAAGCGAGAGTAGGGATAAAAACCAATCTGCCGTCGTTAGCTAAGGTTAGCTTACTGTATTGATTTCTTGATCGAACAAGGTGCTCACTTCTAAAATGTGCTTGCAATTCCGGATTTAGCCACGGGGTGCCTAATTAGATTATGTCGTGACGTAAATGACGATGTTGCGATTTTCACAAAGTTCAGCCTGGTATTTCCGTGCGGATGTGAAAAGCCTTAAACTAATTTTTGTATCCTCGAAAGCAACACTATCTCCACTTATCATGAGCTTAACCTGAACCGATTCTGAGTTATACCGCAGGGGGAAAATGATAATTGAAACTTTGATACGAAATGGGATGTTTGGATTTTGAAATATTGGTGATTTTTTAAAGTGAGCCGTAAGCTCAAAATTAAATGAAATGATCCCGTTTTAGACTTAAGCCATACCTTGATCATTCCTATACAAATCTGTATAATTGATACCCGCTTGCTTTCTTTTGCTATTTTCATGAGCAAAGCTCATTTGCCACTACTCGGGGGACTGATTTCCGCCATTTCACGATTACCGACGCTTACTTTAGTTTTCGTGAAATTTCTAGGATAAAGAAGCAAGTCTGGGAAAAAAGACCTTACCACGTTTCTAAGCTCCCTTTAAGGCATCTCTGACAGGAAAATGAGGAGGGTCATTTTTCGGTCGATGTGCCACCTCTCACGCTGTGTTGGAAAAAAGTTGCTCTTAAGAAGACTCAGCGCTTTTCACCTTCAGCCTAAATTTCGCTGAAACATTGCATTTCACCTGGACTTAGTGTTTTCTTACAGATTTTAACGCAATCTAATAAAAAAGTGCGGTTTTGCTTGGTTGAAGACTGCTTGACCAACTGATGGATTGCCAGGCTGACTCTTTCACTGACTGACTTGCTGACTTAGAGACTGACTTACTAGTTGACAGACAGCGTTACTGACTGGCTGACTAAGTGGGTGACTGCTTGGGTGACTGACTGGTTGACTGACGTGCTGGCTGACTAGTGACTGACTGGCTGACTGACTGGCTGACTGTCTGAATGACTGGGAACTGACCGGCTGACTGGCCGGTTGACTGCGTTATCGACCAACTGACTGGTTAAGTGACTTTCTGACTGACTGACTAACTGGTTACTGACTGGCGACTGACTGGCGGACTGACTCCCTGGTAACTGACCGGCTGACTGACTGGCTAACTGACTGATGGGCTTGGTGGCCACTGAATTGCCTTGAATGACTTAACGAATTCCATCTGCTTTAAATGAACTAATCGGTTCCAGTCACCCAACTGCCCCAAATGAGCCAATCAGTTCTAATGACCAAACTCCATTAATGGATGATTTGCCTCAGATTACCCGATCAGTTACTACTACTACTACTACTAGTGCCTATACGCCCTCCTGGCGTTTAGGGCAGCTACAAAGGAAAGCCACTCTTGTCTGTACCGGGCCATCTTTTGAATGGTCCCCCCAGGAGTGATGGAAGGTCTTCAGTTCTGCCTCCACTGTTGGGCGCCAGGTGTTCTTCGGCCGTCTTCGTTTTTATTTCTCCTCAGGTGTCCAGTGGAGGGCCGTACGAGTGATGTTGTCCTGCCCTCGCCGCATAACATGGCCGATCCATCTCCATCGCCTCTGCATGATGATGCTCCCAATGCTGTTCTGGTTGGAGATGGTCTCAGGCCAGAAGATGCGGAGGATTCTTCTGAGGTTCTTGGTGTGAAAAGTGGACAGTTTGTTGAGGTCACTCTCGTCATCCTCCAGCACTCAAAGCCATATAAGAGGGTGGAAATTACACTGCTCTGGTACAGTCTGAGCTTGGTCTTGATGTTGTACTGGGATGATTTGCAGATGTTGTTTAACATTCTAAATGCATTTCTGGCCTTGCCGAGGCGGTTCTTGATGTCATTACCAGCCCCGCCATCATGCCTGACAGTGCTCCCCAGGCAGGTGAGCTCTTCCGTAGTTGGTAGGTTTTCTCCGTTCACTATGATAGGTGATGGGTTTGTTACATTCAGCGTCATCACCTTCGTCTTCTTGTTAATCTTTAGGCGTACTTGTTGCGCGTAGCTGCTGAGTCGGGATGCCTTTTCTTGTATGTGTTTATGAGTGTGTGAGAGCAGTGCAAGATCGTCGGCAAAGTCCATGTCTTCTAGGTGTCAGTGAGAAGAGGGTCCATCTGATCCCTCGCACTTGGTCTTTTGTCTTTTGTCATCTGCCTCATCACCCAGTCTATGGTCAGGTTGAAGAGCAACGGCGACATACAACAACCCTGTCGCACACCGGTCTTCACATAGAAGCTGATCTCGTTGCTTCCTACCTTGCAGGTGAAGTTGTTGTAGATGCTCTTAATGATGAGGAAGATTTCTTGCGGTATTCCTATGCCCTGAGGATTCGCCACAGACTCTCTCGGTGGATGCTGTCGAATGCTTTTTCGAGATCCACAAAATTGATGTACAGCTGCCTCTGCCATTCTGTGCATTGTTCATTGTTTTCCGCAGGGTAAAATCAGTTACAAACTGCCCCAAATGACTAAGTCGAATAAGGGCATGCGTTCCTGTGACCCAACTGACTTAACTGACCCTACCGGCTCAAGTGACTAAATTGGCTCTTAGTGGCTGACTAGATGATTTGAATGACAGCCTGACTGACCGACTGGTTCACCGACATGTTGACTGACTGGCTGACTGACTGGCTGTCTGACTGCTACGGAATGACTGTTTTGCGGACTAATTTGCTTACTAAATAGTTGACTGTAGGTGGACTGAGTGCCCAACTTACCGGTGACTGACTGGCTCACTGACATTTTGACTAAGTGGTTGACTGACTGTTTTCCTGACTGACTGGTTGACTGACTAGTTGACTGACTGGTTGACTGACTGGTTGACTGACTGGCTTGCTGACTGACCGCTAACTGACTTGGTGGCTGAGTAGCTAACTGACTGGTTAACTAATTTGGTGACTGACTTGTTACTGACCGATTTATCGGTCACTGACTGGCTGATTGACATATTGACTAATTATTTGACCGACTGTTTTGCTTACTAACTAGTCGACTGACTACTTGACTGACTAAAGGCTGATGGTTTCGAAAGAAACTGTTTGGGGCTGCGTCGGTGGGAGTAACGAAATAGTTTGGATATATCAACAAAGTTGAAATGGTAAATTCGCCACCGTAACGATTACAAAAGCTGACGTTTCGAGACTTACTGTGTTTTTGTTTTTGAAATAGATTTCAACACATTTTAATGAAAAAGGGCGTTTTAGCTTGTGTCTACATTTTTGTTTAAAACTCGGTGCCACTGAGTTATTTGCCTCTCACTGACTAGTATGACTGAATTGCGTGGCTGACTGACTAGTTAACTGAGTGGTTGACTGACTGGTACCTTAACGGCTGACTGACTGGTTGACTGATTGGTTTACTAACAGACTGAGGTAATGGTTACTGACTGATTGACTGGTTGACTAACTCACTGGTACCTGACCGGCTGACTGACTAGTTGACTGACTCACTGGCCATCATAACGACGGGCTAATTGACTGGTTAACTAACTGGTTGACTGACTAACTGGTAGCTGATCAGCTTACCGACTGGTTGCCTGACCGGTTGACTGACTGGTTGACTAACCTGGTGACCGACTGGTGACACACTAGCTAACTGACTGTCTGACTGACTGGTGATGTGTTGACCTGGTGACTGACTAGTTTACTGAGTCACTGGTACCTGATCCGCTGACTGACTGGTGGACTGACTGGTTGAGTGAGACACTGGTTCCTGAACAGCTAACTAACTGGCTGACTAGCTCGTTGACTGACCGAATGAGTTAATGATTACTGACTGGCAACTGACTGACTCAGTGACTGGTTGGAATGAGTCATTGGTACCTGAGTGCCTATCTGACTGGTTAACTCACTCGTGACCGACGAGTGACTGACTTTCTAACTGACGGCGGAGTGAAAGTCTCCCTGACTAACTGACTGACTCATTGGTACCTGACCGTCCGACTGACTGGTTGAGTAATAACTGGTTGACTGACCGGCTGACTGATTGTTTGACTCACTCACTGGTATCTCCCTGGCTGACTGACAGCTTGATTGCCTTGCTGACCGACTGGTGACTGACTTGCTAACTGACTCGACGTAAGGCTCGACTTACTCACAGGTACTTGACCGGCTAACTGACTAAATTTCCTTCACTGACTCATTGGTTCACTGAATGGTTGATTGATAGGCTGACTTACAGGCTAACTGACGTGTTGGCCGACTGGTGACTGACTGGGTAACTGACTGGGTAACTGATTGGCTAACGGACTAATGACTGACTAACTGACGGATTGGTTGACTGACTCAATGGTACCTGACCAGCTGACTCACTGCCTAACTGCTTTGCTGACTGACTACTGATTGACTGGCAAACTGACTAGTGACTGACTGTCTGGGTAATGGGGTGACTGACTGGCTAACTCATTGGTTGACCTCGTTATTGACTGACTGGCTGACGGACTACTTGACTGACTGGTTGACTGACTTCCTGACCGTTTCATCCATTATTGACTTAGCGATTGGTGACTGTCTCCCTGCCTGGCTGATTGACCAGTTGACTGCTGACTTACTGGTACCTAACCCGGTGACTGACTGCTTGAGTGCCTCGCAGACCGACTGGTGACTGACTTAGTAACTGACTAGGAACCTTTCTAGCTGACTGACTGGGTGACTGACTTGTAAACTGACTTAATGGTACCTGGCCACCTGACTGTCTGGTTGAGTGATTGACGGGATTACTGGTTATTGACTGGCGAGTGACTATGTGGCTGATTGGTTCACTGCCTCCCTGGTGCATGATTGGATTTTTGACTTCGTTACTGAACTGTTGACCGACTGGTGACTGAATGGCTAACTTACTGGTGACTGACTGGCCAGCGCACTGGCTGATTGACTCACTGGTACCTGACCGGCTGACTGAGTGGTTGACTGAATGGATGACTGAATGGTTGCTTAACACACGCTGAAAACATGGTTTTGCAAGAAGTATCTGTGAACAAGCCAGCACCAACTTTTTTCAATAGATTGTGTCGAAATCTATGAGAAAACGTTAAAATTCCGTTGATACCCCATGCGTCCTGCGAAATTTGGCCAGAGCGTGAAATACTTCAAGTGTTGCTCAACTTCAGCTGAAAATACGGTTTTGCAAAAAGTATCTACAAGCGACCCAAAACCAATTTTTTCGAGTAGATTGTGTTAACGTCTGTGAGAAAGCACCTCAATTTACTTGAGACCCCATGTTTCCTGCGAAATTTGGCCAATCCGTGAAATGCGCAAAGTCTTGCTCAACTCGCGCTGAATATACGGTTTTTCAAAAAGTATCTGCAAACAAGCCAAGACCATTTTTTTTCACTAGATTGTGTTGAAATCCGTAAGAATACACTAAAATTTACCTCAGACCCAATGTTTGACGCGAGGTTTGGCCAGAGCGCGAAATGCGCCAAGTCTTGCTCAACTCGCACTGAAAAAAACGGTTTTGCAAAAAGTATCTCCAAACGAGCCGAAACCAATTTTTTCAACTAGATTGTGTTAAAACCTGTAAGGAAACATTATAATTTACTTGAGAGCCGATGTTTCCTGCAAAATGTGGCTAGACTGAGAGTGAAATGCACCAAGTCTTGCTCAGCTCGCGCTCAAAATACGGTTTTGGAAAAAGTATCTGCAAGGAAGCCAAAACCAATTTCTTTCCCTAGATTGTGAACCTGAAGCTTCCTTAAAAATTTTGCGTGACCGTAGAATTCGCCAAGTTTTTCTCAATTCGTACTGAAACTACGGTTTTCCAAAAAGTATTTGCAAACAAGCTAAAACCACTTTTTTATTACATGGTGTTAAAATCTGTGAGAAAACACAAAAATTTAGGCGAGACCCGATGCTTTTTGCAAACTTTGGCAAAGGCGTGAAATGCGCCAAGTCTTGCTCAACTCGCACTGGAAATACCGTTTTGCAAAAATTTCTAGATTGTTAAAACATGTAATAAAACACTAAAATTTGGTCGACACCTCATGCTTTCTGCAAAAATTTGCGTGAGCGTAAAATGCGCCACGTTTTTCTCAAGAAGTATCTGCAAAAAGGCCAAAACCAATTTGTTTCACTAGATTGTGTTGAAATTTATAAGAAAACACTAAAATTTGGTCGACACGTGATGCTTCCTGCAAAATTTTGCACAACTCGCGCTGAAAATACGGTTTTCCAAAAAGTATCTCCAAACGAGCCAAAAGCAATTTTTTTTATCACATTTTCTTGAAATTTGTGATAAAACACCAAAATTTACCTGAGACCTGATATTTCCTGCGACATTTGGCCAAAGCGTGAAATGTGCCAAGTCTCGCTGAACTCGCGCTGAAAATACCGTTTTACAAAAGCTATCTGTAAACGAGCCGAAACCAGCTTTTTTTATTATATTGTGTTGAAATCTGTGGGAAAACAATAAAAATTCACTTGACACCCGATGTTTCCTGCGAAATTTGGCAACACAGTGAAATGCGCCAAGTCAACCAATCAACCAGTCTGTCCGCCCCTTCAAAGGCAAGTCAGTAATTAATAAGTCAGCCAGTCAACCAGTCACTGAGCCAGTCAGGTACCAGAGAATCAGTCAGTCAGTCACCATTTAGTTGGCCACTCAGTCACCAGTCGGTCAGCAAGTCAGTTAGCCAGTCAGATAGCCATTGAGGTAGCCGTGAGACAGTCAGCCAGTTAGTCAACACTCAGTCTTTAATCACTAACCAGTAGTTGTAACATTCAGCCAGCCAGTCAATGAACAAGTCAGTCAGCTAGCCAGTCAGGTACCACTGAGTCAGTTCAAAAGTAAGTCAACCGGTCAATTATCCAATCAGTTAGCCAGTCATTCACCAAACGGTGAGCATGGCAGTAATCCACTCAGTCAAGCGCTGACGTACGCAGTGAGTAAGTCAACTGGTCATTCAGTTAAGTAGTCTTCGGTCAGTTAGTCAATCAGTAAGCCAGTCAGTCACCAGACAGTCTGCAAGTCAGTTAACCAGTTAGTAAACCAATCAACCAGTCAGTTAACCAATCAAAAGCCAACCGTAAGGAATCGGTGACTTAGTCAACTAGTCAGTCAGCTGGTCAAGCACCACCGAGGAATTCAACCACTCAGTCAGACACTCAGTCACCAGTCAGTCATTCAGTCACCAGTCGGCTAGCAAGGTATTAAACCAATCAGTCAGCCGGTAACCTGGCAGTCAATCGGACAGTCAGTTAGCCAGTCGTTCACCAATCGGTCAACAAGTCAGTCAACCATTCAGATACACAGTCAGATACCAGCAATTCACTCAACCACTCAGGCAATTAATCACGAAGGCAGTCAATCGCTAATGGGGTCAGCCAGCCAGCGTACCACATCGTCCGCGGGTCAAGTACCAGCAAGTCTGTCCGTCGGTCAGTCAGTCAGCCACTCAATCAACAAGTCAGTAAGCCAGTCAGTATCCAGACAGTCAGACAATAGTAAGTCAGTAATAAGTCTGTTAGCAAGTCAATCGCCCACCAAGTGAACCAATAAGTGAGTCAGTCCGTCACCAGTCAAATAGCCATTTAGTCACAACTCGGTCAAGGAGTCAGTCGACCAGTCAGCCAGGTGGTCAGCCAGTCACTCTTCAGTAAGAATGCATTAAGTCAGTCAGTCAACCATTCAGTCAACCAGTCACTCAGCCGGTCAGGTACCAGTGAGTCAGTCAACCAACCAGCCACATAGTCACTCGCCAGTCAGTAACCAGTAGTCCCGTCAATCAGTCAACCAGTCACTCAGAAGGTCAGGTACCAGTACCTCAGTCAACAAGTCAGTCACCCAGTCGGTCAGCTAGAAAATCACCTGGTCAGTTACTAAGTCAGTCACCTGTCGGTCTGCAAGGCATTCAAGCAGTCAATCACTGGATCAGGTACCAGTAAGTCAGCAATCAACTGGTCAATCAGTCAGGCAGGGAAAGTGTCACTAATCAGTAAGTCAGTAACTCATCAAACGGTCAGCAAGTCAGTCAACCAGTCAGTCAACTAGTCTGTCAACCAGCCAGTCAATCACGAGGTCAACCAATGAGTTAGCCAGTCGGTCACCCGATTAGTGAGAAAGTCAATCACAGGTCAGTGAGCCAGTCAATCAGTAGTCAGTCAGCAAAGCACTTAGCCAGTCAGTCAGCCAATCAGGTACCAGTGAGTCAGTCAAACAATCCGTCATTTAGTCGGTCGTTAGTCAGTTAGGCAGTCAGTGACCCAGTCAGTCACCAGTAGTCCAACACGTCAGTTGCCCAGTGAGTCAGCTTCTCAATCAACCATTCAGTGAACCACTGAGTCAGTGAATGAAAGTCCGTCAGTTAGCCGGTCAAGTACCAGTGAGTAAGACGAGCGGTCAGTCACCAGTCAGTTAGCCAGTCAGTCGCCAGTCGGTCAGCAAAGCAGTCAACACCTCAAAGGGCCAGTCACGTAAAAGAGCGTCAATCAAGCTGCCAGTGAGCCGAACAGATACCAGTGAGTTAATCAAGCAGTCAGTCAGCCAGTCCGTCAACCGGTTTTTAATCAACCAGTCAGTCGGCCGCTCAGGTAGCAGTGAGTCAGTCAATTAGTCAGTGAACCTTTCGCTCAGCCGTCAGCTAGACAGTCCGTCACTAGTCGGTCACGAGTGAGTTAACCAGTCAGATAGGCACTCAGGTACCAATGACTCAGTCTACCAGTCACGGAGTCAGTCAGCCGCCAGTCAATAACCATTAACTCATTCAGTCAGTCAACCAGCTAGTCAGCCAGTTAGTCAGCCGTCCAGGAACCAGTGTCTCACTCAACCGGTCAGTCGACCAGTCAGTCAGCGGAGCAAGTAGCAGTGCTACTCGGTCAACTACCAATGAGTCAGTCAGTCAGTCACCAGTCAGTTAGCCATTCAATCACCATTCGGTCAGCAATGCAATCACCCAATAGGTCAGCTAATAAGTCGTGCATCAGTGAGACAGTCATTTAGCCATTCACTTACCAGTCAATCAGCATTTTAGTCAACCAGTCAGTCAGCCAGTCAGTCAACCAACCAGTCAGACAGTCAGCCACTCAGTCACCAGTAATTTAGACACTCAGTCACCAGTCGGGCAGCAAGTCAGTTAGCCAATTAGAACGCCAGTCAGTCAATCAGTTAGTGAGCCAGACAGTCACCAGTCAGATAGCCACTCAGTCCCCAGTCGGTCAGGAAGTCGATAACAAGTCACATACACAGTCAGGTACCTTTGACACAGTCCACCAATCAGTCAGACAGTCACTTGCCATTCAGTGACCGATAGTCAATCAGCTGGTCTAATACCAGTGAGTCAGTCACCGGTCTTTAGCCATTCAGTCAGTTTTAATAAAAAAAAATAATAAAATAAAGTCCATGGTCTGTAGCCAGTCACTCATCTGTCGGCCGGCAAGTCAGTAAACCAGTCAGGTAGCCAGTCATAAGGCCAGTCAGTTAGCCAGTTGCTTGCCTTCGGTCGGCAAGTTAGCCAACCGGTCAGTCAGCCAGTCACCTGCCAGTCACTAACAACTCTTGCTCAACTCAGGTTGAAAAACAAGGTTTTGCAAAAATCTTTAAACAGGGCTAGAGCTACATTTTTTATCAGATTGTGATGAAATCTGTCAGAAAACACTACAATCCAGTTAAAAGGCATTGTTTACTGCAAAATTTGGGCAAAGAGGGAAATGCGCCAACTTTTGGTTAACGCACACTGAAGACATGGTTTTGCAAAAAGTATCTGTGAACAAGCCAATACCAAATTTTTTTAATAGATTGTGTCGAAATCTGTGAGATAACGCTAAAATCCAGTTGATACCCGATGCATCCTGGAAAATTTGGCCAGATCGTCAAATGCTTCAAGTGTTGCTCAACTTCAGCTGAAAATACGGTTTTGCAAAAAGTATCTCCAAACGAGGAAAAACCGATTTTTTCGAGTAGATTGTGTTAAGGTCTATGAGAAAGCACCACAATTTACTTGAGGCACCATGTTTTCTGCGAAATTTTGCCAATCCGTGAAATGCGCCTAGTCCTGCTTAACTCGCGTTCAAAATACGGTTTTCAAAAAAGTATCTGCAAACAATCCAAGACCACTTTTTTTCACTAGATTATGTTGAAATCCGTAAGACGGCACTAAAATTTACCTAAGACCCGATCTCTCGCGCGAAATTTGGCCACAGCGCGAAATGCGCAAAGTCTTGCTCAACTCGCGATGAAAACATGGGGTCTTCGGTACATTTTGGTGGTTTCTCAAAGACGTTAACACAATCTAATCGAGAACATCTGTTCTAGCTCGTTTTTAGACTGAAGACTGAGTTGATAACGGTTGGCTACTGATTGGTTGACTGACTGGTTAACTGACGTGCTGACGGACTTGTAACTGACTGGCTTACTGATTGGCTAACTGACCGAAGACTGCTTGACTGAATGACCAGTTGACTGACTCACTGGGTACCTGAGCACCTGACTGAGTGGATTACTGCCTTGCTCACGCTTTGGTGACTGACTGGAGAATTGACCGGATGACTTACTTTTAAACTGACTGAGTGGTACCTGACTGGCTGGCTGACTGACTTGTTCATTGACTGGCTGGCTGACTGTTACAATTAGTAGTTAGTGACTAGCGACTGAGTGTTGACTAACTGGCTGACTGTCTCACGGCTACCTCAATGGCTATCTGACTGGCTAACTGACTCGCTTAACGACTGGTGACTGAGTGGCCAACTAACTGGTGACTGACTGGCTGATGGACTAACTGACTGACTGACTATCTTGTACCTGACCGGTTCAGTGACTTGTTGACTGACTGACTCATTAATTACTGACTTGCCTTTGAAGGGGCTTACTGACTGGTTGATTGGTTGACTTGGCGCATGTAACCCTTTGGTAAAATTTCGCAGAAAACGTCGGGTGTCGAGTTGATATCATTGTTTTCTCACAGACTTCAACACAATCTATTCCAAAAAATTGGTTTCGGCTCGTTTGCAGATACCTTTTGCAAATCGATATTTTCAGCCCGAATTGAGCAAGACTCTTTTCACGCGTTGGCCAAATTGCGCATGAAAGATTGGGTCTCCCCTACATTTTGGTGTTTTCTCACAGATTTTAACACAATCTAATAAAAGAAATTGATTTTAGGGTGTTTGCAAATACTTTTTGAAAAACCGTATTTTCAGCTTGAGTTAAGAGACTTGGCGCATTTTACGCTCACGGAAAATTTTGCCGAAAACATCAGGTATAGACCAAATTTTAGTGTTTTCCTACAGATTTCAACACAATCTAGTGAAAGAAATTGGTTTTGGCTTGTTTGTAGATACTTTTTGCAAAACCATATTTTGTGCGCGAGCTGAGCAAGACTTGGCGTTTTCTGGGTAGATTTTCCAGGAAACATCGGGTCTCAGGTACATTTTAGTGTATTCTTACGGATTTTAACACATTCTGTTCTAAAGGTGGTTTTGGCTTGTTTGTAGAGACATTTTGCAAAACCGTATTTTGAGCGCGAGTTGAGGAAGACTTGCCGCATCTCGCCCTCTGGCCAAATTTTGCAGGAAGCATCGCGTCTCAAGTAAATTTGAATGTTTTCTTACACAATCTAACACAATCTAATCTTAACACAATCTAGTCGAAAGAATTGATTTTGGCTCGTTTGGAGTATTTTCAGGGCGAGTTGAGCAAGACTATGCGCATTTCGCCCTCTGGTCACATTTCGCGCGAAACATCGGTTCTCAGGTAAATTTTAGTGTATTCTTATGGATTTTAACACATTCTGTTGAAAAAAAAAATGGGTTTGGCCTGTTTGCAGATCCTTTTTGAAAAATTGTATTTTGACCGCGAGATGAGCAAGACTTGGCGCATCTCACCCTGTGGCCAAAATTTGCAAGAAGCATCGCGTCTCGAGTAAATTGTAATGATTCCTTACAGGTTTTAACACAATCTAGTCGAAAGAATTGGTTTTGGCTTGTCTGGGGATAGTTTCTGGAAAACGGTATTTTCAGGACGAGTTTAGAAAGACCTGGCGCATTTCGTGCTGTGGCCACATTCCGCAAGAAACATCGGGTCTTAGGTAAGTTTTAGTGTATTCTTACGTAGTTTAACACATTCTGTTCAAAAAAAGTGGTTTTGCCCTCCTTGCAGATATCTTTCGGAAAACCGTATTTTGAGCGGGAGCTGAGCAAGACTTGGCGCATTTCACCTTATGGGCAAATTTTGCAGGAAACATCGGTTCTTAGGTAAATGTTAGTGTATTCTTATGGAGTTTAACATATTCTGTTCAAAAAAAGTGGTTTTTGCCTGTTTGCAGATCCTTTTTGCAAAATCGTGTTTTGACCGCGAGCTAAGCAAGAGTTGGCGCATCTCACCCTCTGGCCAAATTTTGCAGGAAGCATCGCGTGTCGAGTAAATTTTAATGATTTCATACACGTTTTAACTGAATCTAGTCGAAAGAATTGGTTTTGGCTCGTTTGGGGATAGTTTTTGCGAGACTGTATTTTCAGGGCGAGTTGACAAAGACTTCGCGCATTTCTTGCTGTGGCCATAGTTCGCAAGAAACATCGGGTCTCAGGTAGATTTTAGTGTATTCTTATGTATTTTAACACATTGTTTTCATAAAAAGTGGTCTTGGCCTGTTTGCAGATACTTTTTGCAAAACCGTAATTTCAGCGCGAGCTGAGCAAGACTTGGCGCGTTTCACCCTCTGGCCAAATTTTGCAGGAAGCATCGGTTCTCAGGTAAATTTTAGTGCATTGTTATGGATTTTAACACATTCTGTTATAAAAGGTTGTTTTGGCTTGTTTGCAGATAAATTTTGGAAAACCGTATCTTGAGAGCGAGCTGAGCAAAGACTTGGCGCATCTCACCCTGTGAGCAAATTTTGCAAGAAGCATTGCGTTTCAAGTAAATTTTCATCAATTCTTACAGGTTTCAACACAATCTAGTCGAAAGAATTGGTTTTGGCTGGTTTGAGGATAGGTTTTGTAAAACCGTATTTTCACGGCGAGTTAAGAAAGACTTGGCGCATTTCGTGCTGTGGCCACATTTCGCAAGAAACATCGGGTCTCAGGTAAATTTTAGTGTATTCTTACCTATTATAAAACATTCTCTTCAAAAAAAGTGGTTTTGGCCTGTTTGCAGATACTTTTTGCAAAACCGTATTTTGAGCGCGAGCTTAGCAAGACTTGGCGCATTTCACCCTTTGGCCAAATTGTGCGGGAAACATCGGTTCTGAGCGAAATTCTAGTGTATTCGTTTGGCTTTTAACACATTCTTTTGAAGAAAAGTGGTTTTTGCCTGTTTGCAGATCCTTTTGCAAAATCGTATTCTGAGCGCGAGCTGAGGAAGACGGCGCATTTCACCCTCTGGCCACATTTTGCAAGAAACATCGGGTCTCAGGTAAATGTTAGTGTATTCTTACCTACTATAAAACATTCTCGTCAAAAAAGGTGGTTTTGGCCTGTTTGCAGATACTTTTTGCAAAACCGTATTTTGAGCGCGAGCTCAGCAAGACTCGGCGCATCTCACTTTGTGGCCAAATTTTGCAGGAAACATCAGTTCTCAGGTACATTTTAGTGTATTCTTATGGATTTTAACCCATTCTGTTCAAAAAAGGTGGTTTTGGCTTCTTTGCAGATACATTTTGGAAAACCGTATTTTTAGCGCGCGCTGAGCAAGACTCGGCGCATTTCGTGCTGTGGCCACATTTTGCAAGAAACATCGGCTCTCAGAGAAGTTTTAGTGTATTCTTATGGATTTCGACACATTCTGTTCAAAGAAGGTGGTTTTGGCTTGTTTGCAGATTCATTTTCGAAACCTTATTTTCGGGGCGAGTTGAGCAAGACTTGGCGCATTTCGTGCTGTGGCCACATTTCGCAAGAAACATCGGGTCTCAGGTAAATTTTAGTGTATTCTTACGTATTTTAACACATTCTGTTCAAAAAGAGTGGCTTTGGCCTCTTTGCAGATACTTTTTGCAAAACCGTATTTTTAGTGCGAGCTGAGGAAGACTTGGCGCATTTCGTGCTGTGGCCCCATTTCCTAATTCCTACGGATTGGCCAAACTTAGCAGGAAACTTGGCGTCTCGAGTAAATTGTGGTGCTTTCTAACAGACGTTAACAGAATCCAATGGAAAAAATCGGTTTTGGATCGTTTGTAGATAGTTTTTGCAAAGCCGTATTTTCAGCCGAGGTTGAGCAACACTTGAAGCATTTTACGCTCTGGCCAAATTTCGCAGGATGCATCCGGTATCAACTGGAGTTTAGCGTTTTCTCACAGATTTCGACACAATCTATTGAATAAAATTGGTTTTGGCTTGTTCACAGATGCTTTTTGGAAAACCATGTCTTTAGCGTGTGTTTAGCAAGAGTTAGCGCATTTCACTCTTTGCCAAAATTTTGCAGAAAACATTGCCTTTTAACTGGATTTTAATGTTTTCTGACAGATTTCATCACAATCTGATGAAAAATGTATCTCTAGCCTTGTTTAAAGATAGTTTTTGCAAAACCTTGTTTTCCAACAGCAAAACTTGAGCAAGACTTATTAGCGACTGGCAGGTAACTGGCTGACTGACGGGTTGACTGACTTGCTGATCGACAGGCAAGCGACTGGCTCACCGACTTGCTTTATGACTGCCTACCTGACTGGCTACCTGACTGGTTGACTGACTTGCTGGCCGACAGGTCAGTGACTGGCTAAAGACTGGTGACTGACTGGCTGAGTGTTGCACTGACTCACTGGTATTACACCAGCTGACTGACTATCGGTCACTGACTGGCAAGTGAATTTCTGACTGACTTGTGGAATGTGTCAATGGTGCCTGACTGCTATCTGACTTGTGAATCGACTTTCGGACAGACTGAGGACTGACTGGCTGTCTGACTGGTGACCGTCTGGCTGACTAGCTGGTGGACAGACTGGCTCTCTGACTGGCTAACTGATTTGCTGGCCGATTAGTGACTGAGTGGCTGACCGGCTGAGTGGCTGCCTCTCTGTCTAGTTGGTTGACTGACTGGCTGACTGACTGGTTGACTGAGATGCCGTTTGACTGGTAAGTCACTGGCTAAGTGACTGTCTCACTGATGGACGAGTTATTAGCTGACATTGGGTGATTGCATTGCTGACCGAATGGTGATTGAATGACTAACTGACTAGTGACTGACTGACTGACTCATTGGTAGTTAGCCGAGTAGCATTGGTACCTGATCCGCTGACTGACTGGTCGACTCAGGTTGAGTGAGACACTGGCTCCTGGACGGCTGACTAACTGGTTGACTAGCTGGTTGACTGACTGAATGAGTTAACCGTTACTGACTGGCTAATAATTTGGATATATGAACAAAGTTGAAATGGTAAATTGGCCACCGTAATGATTACAAAAGCTGACGTTTCGAGTGGCTGACCGGGCGTTAGCCCTTTCGTTCCGACGAAGGGCTAACGCTCGAAACGTCAGCTTTGTGGCCAATTTACCATTTCAACTTTGATGATATATCCAAATTATTTCGTTACTCCCACCGACGCAGCCCCAAACAGTTTCTTTCGAAACTACTAGCCGTTACTGACTGGCGACTGACTGACTCAGTGACTGGTTGACTGAGTCATTGGTACCTGAGTGCCTATCTGACTGGTTAACTTACTCGTGACCGACTAGTGACTGACTGACTAGCTGACGGCTGAGCGAAAGGTTCATTGACTAATTGACTGACTCACTGGTACCTGATCGGCCGACTGACTGGTTGATTAAAAACTGCTTGACTGACTCACTTGTATCTGACCGGCTCACTGGCAGCTTGATTGACGCATTGTTACCTGACTGGCCCTTTGGGTTGTTGACTTCCTTGCTGACCGACTTGCGACTGACTGGCTAACTGACTGGTGACTGACTGCTCGACCTACTAACTGGTACTTGACCGGCGAACTGACTAAATTTCATTTACTGACTCATTCGTTCACTGAATGGTTGATTGAAAAGCTGACTCACTGGCCAACTGACGTGTTGGCCAACTGGTGACTGACTGGGTCACTGACTGGCTGACTAATAACTGGCTAAATGAGGGATTGGTTGACAGACTCACTTGTACCTGTCTGGCTGACTGACTGGCTTAGGGCTTTGCTGACTGACTACTGATTGATTGGCTGACTGACTAGTGACTGACTGGCTAAGTCAGTGACTGACTGACTAATAGGGTGACTGACTGGTTAAGTCATTGGTTGACCTCGTGGTTGACTGGCTGGTTGACTGACTAGTTGACTGATTGGCGACTGTCTCCCTGCCTGACTGATTGACCAGTTAGTTGCTTACTTACTGGTACCTGACCCGGTGACCGACTGCTTGAGTGCCTTGCAGACCGACAGGTGACTGACTTCGTAACTTACTAGGTGATTTTGTAGCTGAGTGACTGGGTGACTGACTTGTTTACTGACTTATTGGTACCTGACCACCTGACTGACTGGTTGACTGATTGACGGGATTACTGGTTACTGACTGGCGTGACTATGGATCTACTATGTGACTGATTGGTTGACTGACTCACTAGTGCGTGATTGGCTATTTGACTGGGTTACTGACCTGTGGACCGACTGGTGACTAAGTGACTAAACTGACTGGTGACTGGCTGGCGAACGCACTGGATGACTGACTTACTGGTGTATGAGCGGCTGAGTGACTGGTTCAGTGAATGGTTGAAATGTGGCCAGAGTGCGAAATGCACTAAGTCTTGGTCAACTTGCCCTGAAAATAGGGTTTTCCAAAAACTATCCCTAAACGAGCCAAACCCAATTCGTTCGACTAGATTGTGTTAAAACTTGTAAGAAATCAGTAAACTTTACTCGAGACGCGATATTTCCTGCAAAGTTTGCTTAGAGGTTGAAATGCACCAAGGCTTGCTCAGCTCGCGCTCAACATAGGGTTTCCCAAATGTATCTGGAAACAAGCCAAAACTACCTTTTTTAACAGTATGTGTTAAAATCTATAAGAATAAACTAAAATTTACCTGAGAACCGATGTTTCCTGCAAAACTTGGCCAGAGGGTGAAATGCGCCAAGTCCTGCTCAGCTCACGCTTAAAATGCGGTTTTGCGAAAAGTATCTGCAAAGAGGCCAAAACCACTTTTTTTGAACAGTAGGTATTAAAATACGTAAGAACACACTAAAATTTACCTGAGACCCGCTGTTTCTTGCGAAATAAGGCCACAGCACGAAAACCGCCAAGTCTTCTTCAACTCGTTCTAAAAATACGGTTTTTGAAAAACTATCCCCAAACGAGCCACAAACAATTCTTTCGACTAGTTTGTGTTAAAACTCTGTACGAAAACATTAAAATTTACTCGAGACGGGAGCTTCTTGCAAAATTTCGCCAGAAGGTGAGATGCGCCAAGTCTTGCTCAGCCCGCGCTCAAAATACGGTTTTGCAAAAAGTATCTGCAAAGAGGGTAAAACCGTTTTTTTTTTAACAAAATGTGTTGAAATACGTAAGAATACACGAAAATTTACCCGAGACCCCATGTTGCGAAATGTGGCCACAGCACGAAATGTGCCAAGTCTTGTTTAACTTGCCCTAAAGATACGGTTTTCCAAAACCTATCCCTAAAAGAGCCAAAACCAATTCTTTCGACTAGATTGTGTTAAAACCTGTAACAAATAATTAAAATTTACTCGAGACGGGATGCTTGCTGCAAAATGTAGCCAGAGGGTGAGATGCGTCGTCTTGCTCAGCTCGCGCTCAAAATACGGTTTTGCAGAAGGTATAAGCAAACAAACCAAAACCATTAATTTTTATTAGATTGTGTTTAAATCCGTAAGAATACGATAAAATTTTCCTAAGACCCGATGTCTGGGGCAAAATGTGACCAGAGCGCGAAATGCGCCTTGTCTTGCTCAACACACCCTGAAAATACGGGTTTGCAAAAACTATCTCCAAACTTGCGGACCGATTGGTGAAAGACTAGCTAACCGACTGTCCACCAGACAAACGTCAGTCAGACAAACGTTCAGTAAACCACATACTCACAGTATCAGGCAGAAAGTCAGTCACCACTAATTTGTGAGTCACCGGTCAGTCATCTACTGAGTCAACTGGTAATTTAGCCAGTCCATTAATCCGTCAGTCAATCAGCAGTTCAGTTAGTTATTCAACCACTCGGTCAGCCAGTCAGTTAGCCAATAGGTTAACTTATAATCGAGACAATGAGTGGTCCAGCTATTCACTAGAGCAGTAAAAAATTCGTCAGTCGACCTTTCAACCAGTCAGTTAATCAGTCAGCTAGTAGAGCGGTTGGTCAACAACCAGTCACTCATTCAGCTTGTCAAGCAGTCAGTTAGTATGCGATGCACTCAGCAAGCTAGTGAGCAATTAAGTTAGCGAATCAGTCATCCAATCAGTCAGAGAATCAGTCGACCAGTCTGCCACCTCACTGATCAAGAACTCAGTCACCCTATCTGTCAAATACTAAGTCAACCTGCCCGTCAGCGTGTTAATCAATCAGTCAGTCAGCGCGTAAGAGTGAGTAAGAGTGAGTTAGTCAACCAGTTAATGAGTCAGTGACCATTATCTCAGTCAGTTAGTAAACCGATTAGTCAACCAGTCAGTCAGACAGTTAGTCACCCGTCATTTATCAAGTCACTCACAAGTCGCCTAGCAAGGTGCTAAACCAATCAGTCATTCGGCGAATCGATAGTGAGTCGCACAGTCAGTTAGCCAGTCATTCACCAATCGGTCCGCAGGTCAGTCAAACAATCAGAGAGACAGGCGATACACTCAACCACTCAGTCAACTAATCACTAGGCCAGTCTAGAGCTAGTGGGGTCAACAAGGAAGCGTACTAGATATTCAACCGGTCAAGTGCAAGCAAGTCTATCCGTTGGTCGGTCACAGCCACTCAGTCAGCCAGTCAGTTACCACTCAGTTTGACAGTTAATTACCACTCCGTCAACAAGGCGGTCAACCAATCAGCCAGGTGGTCAGGTTCCAGTGATTGACTCAACCAATCAGACAGTCAGACACTAGTCAGCCAGTAGTAAGTCTGTCAACAAGTTAATCACCTAATCACCCTGTCAGTCAACCAGTCAGTGAGTCAGTGTGTCACCAGTAAAATAGCCAATTAGTCACAAGACGGCCAAAGAGTCAGTGGACCAGTCAGCAACTTGGTCAGCCAGTCACTCTTCCGTAAGAAACGATTAACTCAGTCTCTCAACCTTTCAGTATTTCATTCAGTCAAACAGTCACGCAGCCGGTCAGGTACCAGTAAGCCCGTTGTTCAGTGCGCTGGCCAGCTAGTCACCAGTAAGTAAGCCATTCAGTCACCAGTTTGTCAACAGGTCAGTTACCAAGTCAAATAGCCAATCATACACAAGTGAGGCAGTCAACAAATTAGCTACGTTGTCGCTCGCCAGACAGTAACCAGAAAGACCGTCAATCAGTAAACCAATCAGTTAAGTAGTCAGGTATCATTAACTCACATAACAATTCACTCATCTAGTCAATCAGCTCCAGTTTCACTTAGTAAGTAACCTATCGGTTTTTTAGGCACCCAAGCAGTGTGTCACCGGATCAGATACCAGTAAATCAGCAGTCAACTGGTCAATCAGTCTGGCAGGAAGACAGTCACCAATCAGTAAGATAGTAACTCGTTAAACGGTCAGGAAGGTGGTCAACCGGTCAGTCAACAGTTTACTCAACTAGTCAGTCAGCCAGGCAGTAAATAACGACGTCAACTTATGATTTAGCCACTAAGTTACCCTAATTCGACAGACAGTCAATCAATAGTCAGTTAGCCAGTTAATGAACGGTCAGCCGACAAAGCACTGAACCAGTCAGTGAGCTAGTCAGGTACCAGTGATTCAGTCAACCTAACCCCATCTAACTTTTGACTTATTTATGCTTAAACCATTACACTTCTCACACTAGTGGTCATTAGATTCAACTAGTTTGGTATGAAACAAGAACATATTTCATGCGGAAGCTACAGAGTTATAGAGGTTGGAAGATTGCGAGGGGATATCAACCATCGCCAGTGGGATATGAAGAATCGCCGTTGGGATGTGAACCAAAGTGGCACGTTAACCCCCATCTAACTTTTGACCCATTCAAGCTTAAGTCACTATTGTTCATCGCATTGAACTAGTTTGGTATGAAATATAAAGTTATTTCATGCAGAAACAACAGAGTTATATTCGTTGGAAGATTGAGAGGCTGCACAGCTTAATTGGCCACGTGTGCTGATTTGCTCCCTTTTTCTGCTGAACTGCCCACTCCTCAGCTGTAATTTGACTGTAATTTGAATTTGAATTTGAATGTAATTTGAATGAGTTAATGGTCGACTAAATCACTGGGAGCTGACGGGCTGACTGACTAGTTGACTCACTCACTGGTACCTGACAAGCTATCACAACGACGGACTAATTGACTGGTTAACTAACTCGTTGACTGACTCACTGGTAGCTGACCAGCCTACCGAGTGCTTGCCTGACCGTTTGACTGACTGGTTGAAAAACCTGGTGAACGACTGTTGACTCACTAGCTAACTGACTGTCTGACTGACTGGTGATATGTTTACCTGGTGACTGACTGAGTCACTGGTACCTCAACCTCTCACTGACTGGTCCACTGACTGGTTGAGCGGTTCCTGAAGGGCTGACTAACTAGCCGACTAGCTGGTTGACTGACTGAATGATCAATGGTTACTGACTGGCGACTGACTGAATCAGTGACTGGTTGAAGGAGTCATTGGTAACCGAATGACTAGCTGAGTGGTTAACTTACTCGTGACAATGGTTGACTGAATTTCTAACCGACGACTGAGTGAAAGGCTCACTGACTAATTGACTGACTCACTGTTACCTGACCGGCCCATTGACTGGTTGAGTAATAGCTGGTTGACTGACTGCCTGACAGACTGCTTGACTGACTCAGCTTTATCTGACCGACTGACTGACAGCGCGATTGACTCACTTCTAGCTGAGTGGCCCGTGGAGTTGTTGACTGCCTTGCAAACCAGCTCACGAGTGATCTATGGCTCGACGTACTCACTGGACCTTGACCGGCTAACTGAGAAAATTTCCTTGACTGAGTCAGTTGTTTACTGAGTGGTTGCTTGACAGGCTGACCCACTGGCTAACTGACGTTTTGGCCGAATAGTGCCTGACTGCATAAGGGACTGGCTAACTGACTTATCACTGACTAAATGACGAATAGGTTGACTGAATCACTTGTACCTGACTAGTTTACTGACCGCCTCAGTGCTTTGCCGGCTGACTATTGATTAACTGGCTAACTGACTAGTTATTGACTGTCTGGCTAATTGCGTAACTTAGTGGCTAAATCATAGGTTGACCTTGTTATTTACTGCCCAGCTGACTGACTAGTTGACCAAACTGTTGACTGAGTGCTTGACTGACGTCCTGACCATTTCGCGACATACTGTCTTACTGATTGGTGACTGTCTCCCTGCCTGACTCATTGACCAGTTGACTGCTGACCTACTGGTATCTGATCCGGTTACAGACTGCGTCGGTGCCTAGCAAACAGACATGTGACTGATTTAGTAACTGACTAGTTGAAATTTGTAGCTGATTGACAGGATGAGTGGATTGTTATTTGAGTTAATTGACTACTTAACTGAGTGGTTGACAGATTGATGGTATTACTGGTTACTGAGTGGCGACTGGCTGATTTGTTGACTGCCTCACTGGTGCCTGATAACTGACCTGTTGACCAACTGGTGAGGGAGGGGCTAACTTACACGTGACTTACAGGCCAGCGCACTGGCTAACTGGCTGACTAGTACCTGACCGGCTACCTGACTGTTTGACTGAATGAATGACTGAGAGATAGAGAGACTGAGTTAATAGCTTCTTACGGAAGAGTGAACAGCTGTTTCAGTTGCTGACTGGTCCATTGATTCCTTTGCCGTCTTGTGACTAACTATTTGACTGGTGACAGACTGACCCACTGTCTGGTTGACTGGCTGGGTGATTAACTTCTTGCTGGACTTATTCCTGGCTGACAAGTGTCTGACTGTCTGATTGGTTGAGTCAATCACTGGAACCTCACCACCTGAATGACTGGTTTACTGACTTGTTGACCGAGTGGTAATTCACTGAGTTACTGAGTCGTAACTGACTTGCAGATTGAGTGGCTGTGACTGACCAACGGAGAGACTTGCTCGTATTTGACCGGTTGAATATCTGGTACGCTTCCTAGCTAACCCTAAACTAGCTGTAGACTGGCTTAGTGATTAGTTGACTGAGTGGTTGAGTGTATTTCTTATATATCTGCTTATGTCTCTAAAGGTTTGACTCACTTGCGGACCGATTGGTGAAACACTGGCTAAGTGACTCTCCACCTTCCAGTCAGTCAGAAAAACGGTCAGAAAACCGCATACTCACACTATCAGTCAGAAAGTTAGTCACCACTAGTTTGTGAATCACCGGTCATTCAGCTACTGAGTCAACGGCTAGGTAAGCCAGTCCATTAAACCGTCAGTCAATCAGTAGTTCAGTCAGTTATTCAACCACTCCATCAGCCAGTCAGTTAGCCAATAAGTTAACCTATAATCGAGAGAATGAGTTGACCAGCTATTCATTACAGCAGTCAACAATTCGTCAGTCCACCTTTAAACTAGTCAGTACATCAGTCAGCTAATGAAGCGGTTGGTCAACAACCAGTCACCCATTCAGCTTGTCAGGCAGTCAGTTAGTATGCAATGCACTCAACAAGCTAGTGAGGAATTCAGTTAGCCAATCAGTCATCCAATCAGTCAGAGAATCAGTCGACCATTCTGCCACCTCACTGATCAAGAAGTTAATCACCCTCTCTGTCAAACACTAAGTCATCCTTCCCGTTAGCCTGTTAATCTATCAGTCAGTCAGCCAGTTAATCAGCAAGTGAACCATTTAGCCAACCAACCTTTAATTCAACAAAAGACTTACCTAAACTCTTAGTCAACATGTCAGTCAGTCACTAAGTAATCGCTACGTTTCTAAGTTACAAGTCAGTTAAGCACCCATCCAATCTATGATTCAGACAGTGAATCAGTCAGTCCATTGTTTAGCAAGGCAGCTTGTTAATCACCTAGTCAGGTACCACTGAGTCACTAAACCAATCCTTTAGTAGGTCATCCCCTTGATAGAAAGCCAGTAGGTCAGCAGTCGGTCAGGAAGTCAATAGGCCAATTAAAGCATATGGCGCCAGTGAGTCAGTCAAACAGTGGGTCAGCTGGGCAAGTACCAATGAGTCAGTCAAACAGTCATTCAAAGAGTCACTACTCAGTAATCAAGGCAGTCACCTGCAAAGCAGTCAAACAGCTAGTCGGAAAGTCAGGTAGAAATAAGTAAGTCTACTTAGTCACTAGGTAGTCACCAGGTTAGTCGACCAGTCAGTTGTAGAGTCAATCAATCAGGCAAATAACTTATTACTTGGCCAGTAAGTCCAACTAATCAGTCAGACACTCAGTCTCCTTCGCTTACCATCAATGACAACTCAGTCATCAAGACACTGAACCAGTCAGTCAGTCTCTTAGTTCGTAGTGAGTTCTTTTAGGAATCCGTTCGTACGCAGTGAGTCAGTCAACTAGTCATTCAGTCAAGCCGTCTTCGATCAGTTAGCCAATACGTAGGCCAGTCAGTCACCAGTCGCGCAGCAAGTCAGTTAACCACATAGTCAACCAATCAATAGCGAACCATCAGGAACCAGTGAGTTTGTCAAGTAGTCAGTGAGCTGATAAGCTACCACCGAGAAAGTCAACCAGTCATTAAGACAATCAGTGATCAGTGAGCAAGTCGGTCACCAGCCGGTCGGTCACCAGCCGGTTATCAAGTCAGTTACCAGTCAGTCTGTCACTAGGTAGTCAGTCGGACAGTCAGTAAGCCGGTCATTCACCAATCGGTCAGCAAATTAGTCAACCATTTAAATACACAGTCAGAAACCGGTAATTCAATGAACCACTCAGTCAACAAATCACGAAGACAGTCAATTGCTGGTAAGGTCAGCCAGCCAGCGACCCAGATAGTCAACCTGTGAGGTACCAGCAAATCTGCCTCAGTCAGTCAACTCAGCCAGCTAGTCAGTAACAAGAAAGCCAGACACTCCAGAAGTTAATCGACCGGACAGTCAGCGGATTCGGTACCAGTGCCTCAGTAAACCAGTTTGTCACTAGTATAACAGATCACCAGTCAGTTACTCAGACATTCAGTTAAATAGTGATTCACCGATCGGTCACCAGGTTAGTCGACCAGTCAGTCAACCGCTCAGGCAAACATTCGGTGAGTTGACCAGCTACCAGTGAGTCCCTGAACCAGTTAGTTAACCAGTCAATTAGCCTGTGCTTATGTTTGCTAGTCAGGTAGCACTAAGTCAATCGACCAGTCAGTCAGCCCGTCAGGTAAGAGTAAGTTAGTCAACCAGTCAATGAGTCAGTGACCCTTACCTCAGTCAGTTAGTAAACCGATTAGTCAACCAGTCAGTCACACAGTTAGTCACCCGTCATTTATCAAGTCACTCTCAAGTCGCCTAACAGCGTGCTAAACCAATCAGTCAGCCGGTAATTCGGCAGTGAGTTGGACAGTTAGTTAGCCAGTCATTCACCAATTGGTCCGCAAGTCAGTCAAACAATCAGAGACATAGGCAGATATAAGGAATATACTCAACCACTCAGTCAACTATTCACTAAGCCAGTCTACAGCTAGTGGGGTCAGCGAGGAAGCGTACTAGATATTCAACCGGTCAAGTACGAGGAAGTCTCTCCGTTGGTCAGTCACAGGCACTCAATCAGCCAGTCAGTTACCACTCAGTATGGCAGTTAATTACCATTCGGCCAACAAGGCGGTCAACCAGTCAGTCAGTTGGTCAGGGTCCAGTGAATGACTCAACCAAGCAGACAGTCAGACCCTAGTCAGCCAGTAGTAGGTCTGTCAACAAGTTAATCACGCGGCGAGTCAACCAGTCGGTGAGTCAGTCTGTCACCAGTCAAAAAGCAAGTTAGTCACAAGACGGCCAAAGAGTCGAGTCAGCAACGTTGTCAGCCAGTCACTCTTCCGTAAGAAACCATTAACTCAGTCTCTCAACCTTTCAGTCATTCATTCAGTGAAACAGTCAGGCAGCCGGTCAGGTACCAGTGAGTACGTTATTCATTCCGGTGGCCAGCCAGTCACCAGTAAGTTAACCATTCAGTCACCAATTGGTCAACAGCTCAGTTACCAAGTCAAATAGCCAGTCGGACACAAGTGAGGCAGTCAAAACATCCCCTACGTTGTCGTTCGCCAGTCAGTAAGAAGTAATACCGTCAATCAGGCAGCCAATCAGTTACAATCAGCCAGGTATTATTAACCCAGATAAGAATTCACTCATCCAGTCAACCAGCTACAATTTCACCTAGTCATTCACCTGTCGGTTTTCTAGACACCCAAGGAGTCTGTCACCAGATCAGATATCAGTAGGTCAGCAGTCAACTGGTCAATCAGTCAGGCAGGGAGACAGTCACCAATCAGTAAGATGGTCATTTAGCTATGGTCAGTTAGCCAGTTATTAAACAGTCAGCCGGCAAAGCACTGAACCAGTCAGTGAGCTACTCGGGTACAAGTGATTCAGTCAACATATCCGTCAATTAGTCTGTGATAAGTCAGTTGACCAGTCCCTTACCCAGTTAATCACTAGTTAACCAACACGTCAGTTAGCCAGTGGGTCAGCCTGTCAAGCAACCACTCAGTAAACAACTGACACAGTCAAGGAAATTTTGTTTCTTAGAGAGTCAAGTTACAGTGAGTAAGCTGAGCCATAGATAACTCGTCAGTTGGTCAGCAAGGCAGTCAACAACTCCACGGGCCAGTGAGGTTACGGTGAGTCAATCACCTTGTCAGTCAGCCGGTCAGATATCACTGAGTCAGTCAAGCAGTCAGTCAGCCACTCAGTCAACCAGCTATTACTCAACCAGTCAGTCGGCTGCTCAGGTACCAGTGAGTTAATCAATTAGTCAGTGAGCTTTTCACTCAATCGTCAGTTGAAAAGTCAGTCACTGGTCAGTCACGAGTGAATCAACCACTCAGCTAGGCATTCGGGTACCAAAATCTTATTCAACCAGTCACTGAGTCAGTCAGTTGCCGGTCAGTGACCATTGATCATTTAATCAGTCAACCACCTTGTCGGCTAGTTAGTCAGCTCTTCAGGAACCACTCAACTAGTAAGTGGACAAGTCATGAGAGGTTCAGGCTACAGTGACTCAGTCACCAGGTCATATCACCAGGCAGTCAGTTACTCAGTTAGCTAGTGAGTTAGTAGTCGGTCATTAGGATTGTCAACCAATCAGTCGAACGTTCAGGCGAGTACTCGATAGGCCTACCAGTTACAAGTGAGGCAGTCAACCAGTTAGTTCACCAGTCAATTAGTCCATCGTTATGATGGTTTGACACGTACCAGTGAGCCAGTGAACCTGTCAGTCATCCGGTCAGCTGCAAGTGAGTTAGTCAACGATTAGCTCATTCAGTCAGTCAACTAGCTAGTCAGCCAGTTAATCAAATGGTTCCTGCAAAATTTGGCCACAGGGTGAGATGCGCCAAGTGTTGCTGAGGTCGCGCTCAAAATACGGTTTGGCAAAATGTATCTACAAGTAAGCCAAAACCACCTTTGTTGAACAGAATGTGTTAAAATCCATAAGAAAACACTTAAATATTCCTGAGAGCCGATGTTCTTTGCGAAATGTGGCCACAGCACGAAGTGTGCCAAGTCTTCCTCAACTCGCCCTAAAAATACGGTTTACCAAAAACTATCCCAAACGAGCCAAAACCAATTCTTTCGACTAGATTGTGTTAAAACTTGTAAGAAATCATTAAGATTTACTCAAGAAGCGATGCTTCTTGCAGACTTTGGCCACATGGTGAAATGTGCAAAGTCCTGCTCAGCTCTTGGTCAAGTCAGGGTTAAGGTTAAGTTTACTAACTGAATGAGGTAATGGTTACTGTCTGATTGACTGGTTGACTGACTTACTGGTACCTGATGAGCCACCACCACGTCGGACTTATTGTCTGGTTAACAAAGTGGTTGATAGACTTACTGGTAACGGACCAGCTTACCGACTGGTTGCCTGACCAGTTGACTGATTGGTTGACTAACATGGTGACCGACGGGTGACTCACTATCTAACTGACTCTCTGAATGACTGTCTGATTGACTGGTGACCTGTTGACCTGGTGACGGACTGGTTTACTAAGTTACTGGTACCTGGTCCGCTGACTGACTGGTCGACTTACTGGTTGAAAGAGACAATGGTTCCTGAGCATTTCACCAACTGGCTGACCAGCTATTTAACTGAATTAGATAGTTAATCGTTGACTAACTCACTGGCATTTGACCGGCTGACTGACTGGCTGACTAACTCACTGGTGCCTGACAAGCCATCATAACGACGGACTAATTGACTGGTTAACTAACTGGTTAACTGACTCACTGATAGCTGACCAGCCTATAGAGTACTCGCCTGAACGTTTGACTGACTGGTTGACAATCATGATGACCGACTGGTAACTCACTAGCTAACTGACTGTCTGACTGACTGGTGATATGTTGACCTGGTGACTGACTGACTCACTGTTACCTGAACCTCTCACTGACTGGTCGACTTCCTGGTTGAGTGGTTCCTGAAGGGCTGACTAACTAGCCGAGTAGCTGGCTGACTGACTAAATGATTAATGGCTACTGACCGGCGACTGACTGACTCAGTGAATGGTTGAAGGAGTTATTGGTACCCGAATGCCTATCTGAGTGGTTAACTTACTCTTGACTGACCAGAGACTGACTTTCTAACTGACGACTGTGTGAAAGACTCACTGACTAGATGATTGACTCACTGGTACCTGACCGGCCGACTGACTGGTTGAGTAATAGCTGGTTGAGTGAGTGGCTGAATGACTGCTTGACTGTCTCAGTGGTATCTGACCGGATGACTGAAAGCGTGATTGACTCACCGTTACCTGTCTGGCCCATTGAATTGTTGACTGCCTTGCTGACCAAATGACGAGTGATCCATGGCTCGACTTACTCACTGGGACTTGACTGCCTAACTAACAAAATTTCCTTGACTGAGTCAGTTGGTTACTGGATGGGTGATTTACGGGGTGACCCACTGGTTAACTGACGTGTTGCCCAACTAATGACTGACTGGGTAAGGGACTGGCTAACCGTTTTATCACAGACAAATTGACGGATAGAGTGACTGAATTACTGGTAGCTGACTAGCTCACTGACTGTTCCAGTGCTTTGCCGGCTGACTGTTGAATAACTGGCTAGCTGACTATTGATTGACTGTCTGTCTAATTGGGTAACTTAGTGGCTAAATCATAGGTTGACGACGTTATTTTTTTGCCTTGCAGACTGACTAGTTGACTAAGCTGTTGACTGACTGGTTGACTGACTTCCTGACCATTTCACGAGTTACTGTCGTACTGATTGTTGACTATCTCCCTACCTGACTGATTCACCAGTTGACTGCTGACCTACTGGTATCTGATCCAGTGACAGACTGCCTGGGTGCCTACAAAACTGACAGGTGACTGACTAGGTGAAATTGTAGCTGATTGACTGGATGAGTGAATTGTTGTCTGAGTTAATGTTACTTAACTGATTGGCTGACTGATTGACGGTATTACTTTTTATTGACTGTTGACCGACAACGTAGCTGATTTGCTGACTGCTTTTTTTGTGTCTGATTGGCTACTTGAATTGTTAACTGAGCTGTTGACAACCTGGTGACTGAATGGCTAACTTACTGGTGACTGGCTGGCCAGCGCACTGAATAACGGGCTCACTGGTACCTGGCCGGCTGCCTTACTGTTTGACTAAATGAATGACTGAAAGGTTGAGAGACTGAGTTGATGGTTTCTTATGGAAGAGTGACAGGCTGACCAAGTTGCTGACTTGACTCTTTGGCCGTCTTGTGACTAACTGGCTATTTGACGGGTGACAGACTGACTCACTGACTGGTTGCCTTTTTGGGTGATTAACTTGTTGAGAGACTTACTACTGGCTGACTAGTGTCTGAGTGTCTGATTGGTTGAGTCATTCACTGGAACCTGACCACCTGACTGACTGGTTGACCGCCCAGTTGACCGAGTGGTATTTAACTGTCATACTGAGTGGTAACTGACTGGCTGACTGAGTGGCTGTGAATGACCAACGGAGAGAATTGCTCGTACTTGACCGATTGAATATCTAGTACGCTTCCTGGCTGACCCCACTACCTGTAGACTGCCTTAGTGATTAGTTGACTGAGCTTTTGAGTGTATTGCTTGTATCTGCCTGTGTCTCTCAATTTTTGACACACTTGTGGACCGATTGGTGAATGACTGGCTAACTGACTGTCAGACTCACTGCCGGATCACCGGCTGACAAAGTGGTTTACCACGCTGCTAGGTGACTTGTGAGTGACTTGATAAATAACGGCTTACAAACTGTGTGACTGACTGGTTGACTAATCGGTTTATTAACTGACTGAGGTAATGGTCACTGACTCATTGACTGGTTGACTAACTCACTCTTACCTGACGGGCTGCCTGATTAGTTGATTGACTTACTAGTACCTGACTAGCAAACATAAGGACGGGCCAATTCACTGGTTAACTAACTGGTTCAGGGACTCACTCGTAGCTGGCCAACTCACCAAATATTCGCCTGAGCGGTTGACTGACTGGTCGACTAACCTGGTGACCGACTGGTCAACCACTATTTAACTGAATGTCTGAGTGACTGACTGGTGATCTGTTAATCTATTGACTAACTGGTTCACTGGGGCACTTGTATCGAATCCGCTGCCTGTCCGGTCGATTGACTTCTGGAGTGTCTGGCTTTCTTGTAACTGACTGGCTGACTGACTTGATGGTTGACTGACTGAGCTACTGACCGAGGCAGATTTGCTGGTACTTGACCGGTTGACTATCTGGGTCGCTGGCTGGCTGACCTCACTAGCGATTGACTGTTTTGGTTATTAGTTGAATGAGTGGTTCATTGAATTGCCGGTTTCTGACTGTGTATTTGACTAACTTGCTGACCGATTGGTGAGTGACCGGCTAACTGACTTTCCGGCTGACTACCTAGTGACAGACTGACTGGTAACTGACTTGATAATCGACTGGTGGCCGATAGGCTCACTGATGACTAATTGTCTTACTGACTGCTTGACTTTCTCAGTTTTAGCTTATCAGCTCGCTGTCTAGTTGAGAAACGCACTGGTTACTGACGGTTCGCAATTCATTGGTTCTCTAACAGCTTAACTGACTTGCTGAGCGACTGTTGACTGACTGGCCTACGTATTGGCTAACTGATCGAAGACGGCTTGACTGAATGACTAGTTGACTGACTCACTGAGTACGGACGGATTGGTAGGATAACTCACTACGACCTGAGTGGCTGACTGACTGGTTCAGTGTCTTGATGACTGAGTTCTAATCGATAATACGCGAAGGAGACTGAGTGTCTGACTCATTAGGTACACTGACAGGCTAAATAACAAGTTTTTTTCTTGATTGATTGACTCTACAACTGAGTGTTCGACTGAAGCGCTGACGGACTCACTAATTGACTGGCCTACAGGTACCTGACCAAGGGACTAAGTAGACTTACTTATTTGTACCTGACCTTGCGACTAGCTGTTGGACTGCTTTGCTGGTGACTGCCTTGATTACTGAGTAGTGACTCTTTGAATGACTGGTTGACTGACTCAATGGTGCCTGCCCAGTTGACCCAGTCTTTGACTGACTCACTGGTGCCATATGCTTTAATTGGCCTATTGTCTTCCTGTCCGGCTGCTGACCTACTGGCTTTCTATCTAGGAGATGAGCTACTAAGGGATTGGTGAACTGACTCAGTGGTACCTGATTAGCTGATTAACAAGCTGCCTTGCTAAATAATGGACTGACTGATTCACTCTCTGACTCACAGATTGGATGGTTGCCTAACTGACTTCTAACTTACAAACTTAGCGCTGACTTAGTGACTGACTGACTGACATGTTGGCTAAGAGGTTGGGTGGGTCTTTTGTTGAATAAGTGGTTAGTTGACTGAATGGTTTACTGACTTGCTGATTAACTGGCCGACTAACTGATTGATTAACACGCTAACGGCAGGTTGACTTAGTGTTCGACTGAGAGGGTGAATGAGTTCTTGATCAGTGAATTGGCAGACTGATGGAATGATTTTTTGACTGATTGGATAACTGAATGGCTAATTGAATTCTTCACTAGCTTTTTGAGAGCATTGCAGACTAACTGACTGCCTGACAAGCGGAATGAGTGACTGGTTGTTGACCAACCGCTATATTAGCTTACTGACTCACTGACTGGTTCAAACGTTTACTGACGAATTGTTGACTGCTCTGTGAATAGCTGGTCAACTCATTGTCTTGATTATAGTTTAACTTACTGGCTAACTGACTGGCTGACCGAGTGGTTGAATAACTGACTGAACTGCTGATTGACTGACGGATTAATGGACTGGCTTTCTTACAAAGTGACTTAGTGGCTGACTGATCTGTGACTCACGAACTAGTGGTGACTGACTTTCTGAATGATACTGTGAGTATGTGGTTTACTAACTTTTTTTGTGCCTGACTGAAAGGTGGACACTCAGTAAGCCAGTCTTTCACGAATCGGTCCGCAAGTCAGTCAAACATTCAGAGACACAAGCAGACTTAAGAAATACACTCAACCACTCTGTCAACTAATCACGAAGCCAGTCTACAGCTAGTGGGGTCAGCTAGGAAGCGTACTAGATATCCGATCGGTCAAGTACGAGCAAGTCTCTCCGTTGGTCAGTCACAGCCACTCAGTCTGCAAGTCAGTTACTACCCAGTAACTCAGTGAATTACCACTCGGCCAACAAGTCAGTAAACCAGTCAGTCAGTTGGTCAGGCTCAAGTGATTGACTCAACCAATCAGACGGTCAGACACTAGTCAGCCAGTAATAAGTCTGTCAACAAGTTAATCACTAAGCCAGTCAACCAGTCGGTGAGTCAGTCTGTCACGAGTCAAATAGCTAGTCACCATACTGCAAAAGAGTCAGTGGACCAGTCAGCATCTTGGTCAGGCGGTCACTCTTCCGTGAAAAACCATTAATTCAGTCTCTCTATGTCTCAGTCATTCATTCAGTCAAACAGTCAGGCAGCTGTGAGGTACCAGTGAGCCAATTAGCCAGTGCGCTGGCCTGTAAGTCACCTGTTAGCTAGCCACTCCGTCACCAGTTGGTCTAAAGGTCAGTTACCAAGTCAAATAGCCAATCAGGCACCAGTGGGGCAGTCAACAAATCAGCCACTTAGTCGGTAGTTACTCACTAACCAGTAATACTACCAATCAGTCAACCACTCAGTTAAGTAGTCAGGTATCATTAACTGAGATAACAATTCACTCATCTAGTCAATCAGCTACAATTTCACCTAGTCAGTTACTAAGTCAGTCACATGTCGGTTTGCTAGGCGCCGACGCAGTCTGTCACCGAATCAGATACCAGTAGGTCAGCAGTCAACTGGTCAATTAGTCAGGTAGGAAGACAGTCAACAATCCGTAAGACAGTAGCTTGTGAAATGGACAGGAAGTCGATCAACCAGTCAGTCAACAGTTTAGTCAGCTATTCAGTCAGCCACGCAGTAAATAACGAGGTCAACCTATGATTTAGCCACTAAGTTACCCAATTAGCCAGACACTCAATAACTAGTCAGTTAGACAGTTAATCAACAGTCAGCCAACAAAGCAATGAGGCAATCAGTGAACTAGTGGGGTACCAGTGATTCAGGCAACCTATCCGTTATTTAGTCAGTGATAAGTCGGTTAGCCAGTCCCTTATACAGTCAGTCACTATTCGGCCGAGACGTCAGCCAGTGGGTCAGCCTGTCAAGCAACCACTCAGTAAACAACTGACTAAGTCAAGGAAATTTTCTCACTTACCCGATCAATTTCCAGTGAGTACGTCGAGCCATAAATTACTCGTGAGTTGGTCAGCAAGGCAGTCAACAGTACTCAGTTAAGAGTGAGTCAATGGCGCTGTCAGATACCGCTGAGTCAGTCAAGCTGTCAGTCAGCCAGTCAGTCAACCAGCTATTACTCAACCAGTCAATCGGCCGGTCAGGTAACAGTGAGTCAGTCAATTAGTCAGTAAACCTTTCACGTAGTTGTCAGTTAGAAAGTCAGTCACTGGTCGGTAACGAGAGACAACCACTCAGCTAGGCATTCGGTTACCAATGACTCATTCAACCAGTCACTGAGTAAGTCAGTCGCCAGTCAGTAATCATTGATCATTTAGTCAGTCAACCAGCTAGCCGGCTAGTTAGTCAGCCCTTCAGGAACCACTCAACTAGTCAGTCGACCAGTCAGTGAGAGGTTCAGTCAACTGTGACTAAGTCAGTCACCAGTTCAACATATCACCAGTCATTTAGACAGTCAGTTAGCTAGTGAGTTACCAGTTGGTCAACCAGTCCGTCAAACGGTCAGGCAAGTACTCGTTGGCCCTATCAGCTACAAGTGAGTCAGTCAACCAGTTAGTTAACCAGTCAATTAGTCCGTCGTTATGATCGCTTGTCAGGTACCAGTGAGTCAATGAACCAGTCAGTCAGCCGGTCAGCTGCCAGTGAGTTAGTCAACCATTAACTCATTCAGTTAGTCAACCAGCTAGTCAGCCAGTTAATCAAATGCTTAGGAACCATTGTCTCTTTTAACCAGTTACTCGACCAGTCAGTCAGCGAATCAGGTACCAGTAACTTAGTAAACCAGTCCGTCCCGAGATCAACAGGTTACCAGTCAGCCAGACGGTCATTCAAAGACTTAGTTAGATAGTGAATCACCCGTCAGTCACCATGGTAGTCAACCAATCAGTCAACTGGTCAGGCAACCAGTCGGTAAACTGGCTAGTTGCCAGTAAGTCTAACCAGTTGGTTAACCAGACAATTAGTCCGACGTAATGGTGGCTAATCAGGTACCAGTGAGTCAGTCAACCAGTCAGGCGGTCAGGTACCAGTGACTTAGTCAACAAGTCAATCAGACAGTAAACTTTACCTCAGTCAGTTAGTAAACCAGTCAGTCAGCTGTAATGGTACCAGTCACTTAACTAGCAACTTAAGTTAGGAAACCACCTATTCTGTTTAAAAGGGGTAGTTTTTGCTTGTTCGCAGAAACCATGTTTTGGCCGCGAGCTGAGCAATATCTGGCGCATTTCAGCATCTGGCCAAATTCTGCAGGAAGCATCTCGTCTTGAGTAAATTTTAATGATTTCTTAACAGTTTTAACACAATCTAGTCGAAAGAATTGGTTTTTGCTCTTTTGGGATAGTGTTTGGTAAACCGAATTTCTAGGGCGAGTTGAGCAAGACTTGGCGCATTGTGTGCCGTGGCCACATTTGGCAAGAAACATCGGGTCTCAGATTAATCTAAGTGTATTTTTATGCATTTTAACACATTCTGTTCAAAAAAGGTGGTTTTGGCTTAGTTGCAGATACATTTTGTAAAAGCGACCTGAGCAACACTTGGCGCATCCCTTCCTCTGACCAAATTTTGAAGGAAGCATCCCGTTTCGAGTAAATTTCTAACAGGTCTTAACACAATCTAGTCGAAAGAATTGGTTTTGGCTTGTTAGGGGATAGTTTTTGGAAAACCGTATTTTCACGGCGAGTTGAGCAAGACTTGGCGCATTTCGTGCTGTGGCCACATTTTGCAAGAAACATCAGGTCTCAGGTAAATATTAGTGTATTCAAACTAATTGTAACACTTTTTTTTAAATAAAGTTGTTTTGACCTGTTTGCAGATACTTTTTCCAAAACCGTATTTTGAGCGCGAACTGAGCAAGACTTGGCGCATTTCTCCCCCTAGCCAAACTTTGCACGAAACATCGGTTCTCAGGTAAGTTTTAGTGTATTCTTATGGATTTTAACACATTCTGTTCGAAAAATTTAGTTTTGGCTTGCTTGCAGATACATTTTGGAAAACCGTATTTTGAGCGCGAGTTGAGCAAACCTTGGCGCATTTTACCCTCTGACCAAATTTTGGAGGAAGCTTCGCGTCTCGAGTAAATTTTAATAATTTTTTACAGGTTTTATCACAATCTACTCGAAAGAATTGGTTTTCGCTGGTTTGGGGTTAGTTCTTGGAAAAACGTATTTTCAGGGCGAGTTAAGCAAAACCTGGTGCATTTCGCACTCTGGCCACATTTCGCGCTAGACATTGGGTCCCAGGTTAGGTTTTGTGTATTCTTACGGACTTCAACCCAATCTAGTGAACGAAAATAGTTTTGGCTTGTTTGCAGATACCTTTTGCAAAACCGTATTTTCAGAGCGAGTTGAGCAAGACTTGACGTAATTTATGGATTGGCCAGACTTATTAGGAAAAATAGGGTCTCTGACTTTTTAGTATTAGACCAGCTGACTTACTATCGGTCACTCACTGGCAAGTGAATCTTTGACTGATTGATGGAATGTGTCAATGGTGCCTGACTGGCTACCTGACTGGTGAATCGACTTTCGAACAGACTGAGGACAGACTGGTTATCTGACTGGTGACTGTCTCGCTGACTAGCTGGTGGACTGACTGGCTCTCTGACTGGCTAACTGACTTGCTGGTAGAAATGCGCCAGGTCTTGCTCAGCTTTCGCTCAAAACACGGTTTTGCTAAAAGTATCTGCAAACAGGCCAAAACCACTTTTTTTTTAACAGAAGCTGTAAAATCCGTAGGAATACACTAAACTTTACCTGGGACCCAATGTTTCTTGAAAATTTGGCCAGACCGCGAAATGCGCCAGGTACCAGCCAATCAATGACTCAGACACTAATAAGTCTGTTAGTAAGTTACCCAGTCAATCAGGATTAAGTTACCCAGTCAGTGAGTAGTCGGTCCACTCAGTCACCAGTCGGTCAACAAGTCAGTGAACAGGCACCAGGATACCTGTCAGCTACGTAGTAACTCGCCAGTCATTAACCAGTAATTCTGTCAATCAGTCAACCAGTTAGTCAAAAACTTTGTCAGGCAATCAGGAACCATTAAGTCAGTTAGCCAGTCGGTCAGCTAGAAAAGCACCTACTCAATTACAAGGTTAGTCACCAGTCAGTCTGCAAGTTGGTCTCCAGTCGGTCATCTTTTTCCCAAAACTGCTGTTTTAAGTGCTAGGTCAGCAACACTTGACGCATTATGGTCTCTAGCCAAATTAAGTAGGAAATATCACGTATCTAGCAAATTTCTGTTTTTTCTTACATATTTCAACACATTCTCTTCAAAATAGTTGGTTTTGGCTTGTTTCTAGATAATTTTTGCAAAAGCGTGCTTTCAGTACGAGTTTAGTAAGACTTGACCCAATCCTCTCTCTGGCCAAATTACGCAGGAAACGTCGAGTGTTAAGCAAATTTTAGTGTTTTTATGGATTTCAACGAAATCTATTTAAAAAGATTACTTTTGGCCTGTTTCAATATACCTTTTGCAAAACTGTCTTTTCAGCGCGAGTTGAGCAAGACTTGATGATCTCAGTCTTTGGTCAAACTTCGTAGAAAACATTGGGTATCAAACAAATTTTAGTGTTTTCTTACATATTTCGACACATTCTATTAAAAAAATTGCTTTTGGCTTGTCTACAGATAACTTTTAAAAACCGTGTTTCCGGCCAGACTTGAGCAAGACTTGACGTATCTGGAAACAAGTGAAAACCCACTTTTTTCATTGGATTCCGTTAAAATCTGTAAGAAAATACGAAATCTAGGGGAAACGCAATGTTTTTAGCGAAATTTTCCGAATAAGTGCTAACTTAACAAGCTCAGAATAGGGCTCAAAAATCACGGTTTTGGAAAAAGTGTCTGTAAACAAGAAAAAATGCATTATTTCATACATAGATCTAGCCGAGCTCCAATAAATGTATTTCTAGCCCTTAACTTTATCAAATTTATCACTTTATCAATTTATCTTTATTAGCACTGCTATATTCGGGTTGTGTAAATTGGCTTATAATGTTCCATGAAATAAAAATAAAAACGGCAAAACAGCGGCAAACTGGCTGTCTAAGAGGTTATATAGGGGACTGAGGCACCAGTCTGTGTTGGAGAGGAGACGAGGGGGAACTGCTCCAACAAATTTCTCGAGGGTGTCACTCTTTACTGGTAAGCGTAGAAGATTAAAAAGGAGTCACTTTAAACTCCAGTTTATTTCTCTCTTTCTTTCTTCTGTTATTTCTTACTTGTCTTTCGACAATTCGCGATTCGTTATTGATACACGGTGTCTTTTTCATACTTTTCTGTTATCTAATTCGGTAACTTCTGCGGTAACTGCATATAACGTCAGTGTCTGATGCATGATCTTGGAAACTCTAGCTACTGAGATACAAAATTTATCTTGCACCTGTTTTTTTTTTTTTTGCGCTGCCCAAGTTTGATTTAAACGAAGACAAGCTAGGAGAAGATCACTTTTCAAACGTGATGATTAAGAGAGATTTACAATTCAATAATGAAGATGTTTGTAGAAACCTAGAAAAAATAACTGGATCTCATTTGTACGTGTAAACTACAGAAATAAATTGCAAACATCAATCAAGTTTTCTCGTTAGTTTTAAAGTTTAGTCGATGTTGTTATTGGCCTTAAAGGGGTTTTAAAAGGTATCTCATGTCAGTCTATAGATGAATTTCCTGGAAGATGGAATTGAAGCAACATTGTAACATGAAACACAACAATAAACTTCATTGATTTGAAAAAAGTATTCATTTGCTCATCTACTCAGACTTTCACCGGTTCACTAAGACAAAATTTTGACTAAAAAAGGGCGTTTTGGCCTCTATCTAGAAAGTTTTTTAAAAACCGGCGCCACTGAGTTATTTGCGTCTGTGACTAATGGCTGACTGGATGAGTGACTGGTTTATTTACTTACTGGTACTTGACCGGCTCACTGACCTGGGTCATGTGATGATAAATCAGATACAATATATATATGAAGTTCATATAATTTGAACTGCGGTATTAGATACGTGTGATGCATGATCCTCGCAGTAGGTGTGCGGTACTGGATACGTGTAATGCATGATATTCGTTTATTAGGAATCAACTTAGCGGCCTGCTCCTAGTTGACTTGTTAGCTCAACTGGTAGAGCGCTGCACTAGTATCGGAGAGGTCAGTGGTTCAAATCCTGTACAGGCCTGATTTTCGCTATTGCATAAATAGCGCTCTCTACTGCGAGGATCATGCATCACACGTATGTAATACCGTTGTTCCAAATATATGACCTTCATATATACATTGTACCTAAACCTTTAGTTAAGAAGTTCAGTCTTTAAAAATTCAGACGGTCACAGTTCCAAAGACTGTAACTCAGTCATTTCGCAATGCAGGATACTCGTATTTATCACGCAAGTAGTTCAATGCTATGCCCAACAGTGTAATAAGGTTCATGGCTTAAGCACGAATGGTTCAAAAGTTAGATGGGGTTAGGGTTAATGCACCACTTTGGTTGACATCCCTCGGCGATGGTTGATATCTCCTCGGCGATAGTTCATATCCTCTCGGAGTCGTCCAACCCTTATAACTCTGTAGTTTCTAAACGAAATAACTTTATATTTCATCCCAAACTATTTCAAATCAATGTTTCGTAGTGTGACAAGTTTCATGGCTTAAGCATCAATTGGGCAGAGGTGAGATGGGGTTAGGGTTAACGTACCACCTTATTTCACATCCTCTCGGTGTAGGGTTATATTCCCTCGGCGATAGTTCATATCCTGTCGCAATGTTTCATCCCCGAAACCTTTGTTTTTTCTAAATTAAATAGCTTTATATTTCATACCAAATTAGTTCAATCCAATGGCCTATAGTGTCATCCGTTCCATGGCTTAAGAATGAATGAGATAAAAGTTACGTGGGGTAGGGTTAGAGAACCCTCTTTTAATTTCGGCCATCTTGGATTTTTTCTAAAGGAATACCATGGTACTTCTGGTCAAAATTTTCAGTGTCTAAAAAGCTTTCCTTTTGTTTGATTATTATTAAAAAGAGTTACTATTGTCTGAAAAGTATTTTTTTCCGTGTAAAAATTGTTTTCAACACGTGAACCCTTACTTAACACTTTCAGTCTTTCAAAATCGAGATGGTCACAATTCCAAAGACTGGAACTCTCTCATTCCGTAGTGCAATATACTCATATTTATGAAACAAGTATTTCAATGCAATGCCTAACAGTGTCACCAGGTTCATGGCTTAAGCAGAAATGGTTCAATAGTTATATGGGGTTAGGGTTAACGTATCGCCTTGGTTCATATCCCCTCGGCGATGGTTGATATCCCCTCGGCGATGGTGCATATTCTCTCCCAATTATTCAAGCCCCATAGCACTGTTAATTCTAAATGAAATAACGTAATACCTAACACCAAACTAGCTCAATTCAATGTCTAATGGTGTAATAGATTTCAAGACTTAAGCAGGAATTGTTTAAAAGTGAGATGATTTTAGGGTACACCCTTGGTCATATCCTGTCGGCGATGGTTCATATCCCCTCGGAATCCTGCAACCCCTATAACTCTGTTACTTCCGCATAAAATATGTTCTTGTCTCATACCAAACTAGTTGAATCCAATGAGCACTAGTGTGAGAGGTATAATGGTTTAAGCATGAATAAGTTAAAAGTTAGAGGGGGTTATGGTTAATGGACCCTCTTTTCATTTCCGCCATCTTAGATTTTTTTCCAAAGGGGTAGCATGGTACTTTTGGTCAAAAGTTTCAGAGTCTAAAACGCTTTCTTATTGCTCGATTATCATTAAAAATTGTTACTATTGTCTGAAAAGTACTTTTTATTGGAGAACAGATGGTTTTAAACACCTAAACCCTAACTTAACAAAATTTAGATGTTCACAGTTCCAAAGAATGGAACTCAGTCATTCCGTAATGCAATATACTCATATTTATCACACAAGCAGTTCAATGCAATGCTCATTACTGTGACAAATTTCATTGTTTCAGAAGGAATGGATTAAAAGTTACATGGAGTTAGGGTTAAGGCACCGTCTTTTCATTGCCGCTATCTTGGATTGTTTTGCAAAGGGGTAGTATGGTACTTTTGGTCAAAAGTTTCAGTGTCTAAAACGCTTTCTTATTGTTTGATTATCAGTAAAAAGAGTTACTATTGTCTGATAAGTACTATGTTCGGTGTACAAATGGTTTTAAACATCTAAACCCCTACGTAGGAATTTCAGTCTTTCAAAATTTAGATGGTCACAGTTCCAAGGAATGTAACTCTGTTACTTAGCAATGCAATATACTCATATTTATCAAGCAAGTAGTTCAATGAAATGCTCAACAGTGTTACAAGGTTCGTAGCCTAAGTTCGAATGATTCAAAAATTACATGGGGTTAGGGTTAACGTGCCACTTTGGTTCCTATCCCTTCGGCGATGGTTCATATCCACTCGGCGATGTTGCATATTCTCTCGCAATCGTTCAGCCCCTATAACTCTCTTGTTTCTGAATCAAATACCTTTATATCTAGTACCAAACTAGTTCAATTCAATGTCTAATGGTGTAATAAATTTCACTGCTTAGGCAGGAATGGTTATTAAGTTAGATGGGGTTAGGGTTAATCTACCACCTTGGTTTATATCCCCTCTCCGATGGCTCATCTCCCCCAGAAATCTTCCAACCACTATAACTGTGTTGCTTCTGCATAAAATATCTTCCTGTTTCATACCAACCTAGTTCACTGCAATGACCAGTTGTGTGAAAAGTTTGATGGCTTAAGCATGAATGAGTGAAAAGTTAAATGGGGTTAGTGTTAAGGGACCCTCTTTTTATTTCCGCTACTTTGAATTTTTTTTAGGGGTAGGATGGTACTCGTGGTCAAATTTTTCAGTGTTTAAAACGCTTTCGTATTGTTGGATTATCGTTAAAAAGAGTTACTATTGTCTGAAAAGTAATTTTTTTCGATGTACAAATAGTTTTAAACGCCTAAACCGTTATTGAAGATTTTCACTCTTTCAAAACTCAGATGGTCACAGGACCAAAGATTGGAACTCTGTTATTCTGCAATGTAATATAACCATATTTATCACGCAAATAGTTCAATGAAATGTTCAACAGTGTGGCTAGTTTCATGGCTTCAGCACGAATAGTTCAAAAGTTAGATGGGGTTAGGGTTAAACCTTGTTTCATATGCCGTCGGCGATGGTTCATATCCCCTTACAATTCCTATAGCTATGACTATGACTTATGACTATGACTATGACTTATGACTATGACTTAGACTGTGTGAGACTATGACTACGAAAAATGGGGCGATATCAGCACAACAAATTGGGCGATATGAGCACAAAAAATGAGGCGATATTAGCACAAAAAGATGAGGCGAAAAGTCTGAAAAGCTGAAAGTTTGGAAAGTTGGAAGTTTTAAATGTTGACTATGATTATGTTGTCCCGTTGCTATATGCTCAAGGGTTTGAAAGTTTTAGACGCCCGAATGACTCTAGGACATACGAAGTCATATCAGCACAGAAGGTTGGCAGTTCAGCAGAGAAATGGGGCAAATCAGCACAAGTGGGCAAATCAGCCGTGCAGGCTCTCAATCTTTCAACCACCATAACTCTGTTATTTCTGGATTAATAATATACATAAAAAAATTTCTCAGTTCTGATTGGTTAAGATGAGTGCAGTTCTCAGTTAATTCAGTGCAGAAGAGAGTTTATTCAGTGCAAAGAAAGAGGCAAACCAGACATTCTGATTGGTCAGGATGATTGGTCAATGTCGATGTCAAGGTCAACGTCACTTGCAAGGTTTGAATAAATTAATTTTGCACGTGATGCGCGCGCTTTTCTTCTACGTAGTTATGAGAAGCTACCTCGTATTTTCTCATGTATATTATTAATAGATAATCAGATGATTTTCTCCTGCAATTTGGAATAAATAAGAACACAAATTGCACTCACCCTACGGGCTTATTCAATTTTGTTAGTCTTTGAGAAAATTTACTCGTGCTTATTTATTCCAAACTGCACTCGAAATCATGTGACTACCTATACAAAATACCTTCATATATGATGGCTTAAATATGAAGGATTCAAAACTTAGATGGAGTTTAAGTTAACCTACCTCTTCTCATGTCTACCATGTTGGACTTTTTTCCAAGGGGTAACATGGCTATTTTGGTCAAAATATCAAATCTCTCTCAGACTCTCGCTATTGTTTCAATGATGCCCAAAACGGGTTTCTAGGGCTTTGAAAGTGGTTTTCAAGCCTTAAAATGAGTTTTTCTCACCTACACCCCTTAGCCCATTTTTCACCTTTCACTTGTGAACCTTGAAAGCACTATAACTCTGTTGTTTCTGAATGAAATAACTTCATATTTCACACCAAACTAGTAGAATGCAATGACCAATAGTTTGTCACGTTTCGTGGCTTAAGCATGAAGGAACCCTCCTCAAGTGGGCCGATCAGCACCAGGTGCGCAGGTGAGCACATTCAGATAGTCACACCTCCAAAGACTGCATTTGTGTTCTTCATCAATGAAATATAATTATATTTATCAAGCAAGTACTTCAATGTCATGACAAATAGTGTAGCAAGTGTCATGTCTTAAGCATGAATGGTACAAAAGTTAAATGTAAGGTACCCCCTTTCCCAAAACTTCGCCTAAAAATTTCTGTCCTTCTCTTTTATAAAACTTGTTTTAAATATAAACGAAACCTTATCAATCTTTATCAGCATAAGCTACGTCTTATTACTAGTGGCTGTGCGAAAACTTACGTGGTTCTCTACACTTGCTGACGATCTAACGCATGTCTTGCCAAAATTTTGACGAGGAGAACTGAACATAGGAGGGGTACTGAACGTTAACGAGGGGAACTGAACATTGACGAGGGGAACTGAACAGTACCGAGGGGAACTGTACAGTGCCGACCAGGGGAAATGAACAAAAACAGGGGAACTAAACATTGCCGAGAGGAACTGAACATCACCGAGGGGAACTGAACATCACAGCCGAGGGGAACTGAACAAGGAATCTAACCCTAAATCATAAGCTGGTCAAGTACCAGTGAGTAAGTCAACCAGTAAGTCAACCGATCAATCATCTAGTTAGTCACCAGTCAACCTGCCCTTCAGGTGCTATTGGATCGGTCAATCAGTCGCTAACCAGTCAGTTAGACAGTCAGTTGGAAGTCGGATATCAACGGAGTGAACCACTCAGGTAAAAGTAACTCACACTGTTGGGCATTGCATTGAACTACTTGTGTGATAGATATGAGTATATTGCAATACGGAATGACAGAGTTCCAATCTTTGGCAATCTAAATTATGAAAGACTGAAATCCCTAAGTTAGGGTTAAGGTGTTTAGAACCAGTTGCACACAAAAAAAGTACTTTTCAGACAATAGTAACCCTTTTTATTGATAATCAAACAATAAACAAGCGTTTTAGACACTGAAAACTTTGACCAAAAGCACCATGCTACCCCTTTGAAAAAAAAATTCAAGATGGCGGAAATGAAAAGAGAGTCCCTTAACCCTAATCCCATCCAACTTTTGACTTATTCATGCTTAAGCCATTACACTTCTCACACTAGTGGTCATTGGATTAAACTAGTTTGGTATGAAAGAAGAAGATATTTTATGAGGAAGCCAAAAAGTTAAAGGGGTTGGAAGATTGCGAGGGGATATGAACCATCGCCGAGGGAATATTAACTAAGGGGGTAGGTTAACCCTAACCCCATCTCACTTGTCAACAATTCCTGCTTAAGCCATAGGATATATTACACCATTAATTAGACATTGAATTGAACTAGTTTGGTGTCAAGTATTACCTTATTTCATTAAGAATTAACAGAGTTATAGTGGTTGGAAGAAGGTGAAAAACGGGATAATGGGTGGAAGTGAGAAAAACTCATTTTAAGGCTTAAAAACCACTTTTAAAGCGCTAGAAACTTCTTTACGGCACTACTGAGCCAACACCAGGAGTTTGAGGGAAATTTGAAATGTTTACAAAGATGGCCATGTTACCCCTTTGGAAAAAAATCCGAGATGGCTGACATGAAAAGAGGTAGGTTAACCCTAACCCCATCTAACTTTTGAACCATTCATGCTTAAGCCATGAAACTTGTTACACTATTGTCTATTGGATTGAGCTAGGTTGGTATGAAAGATAAATTCATTTCCATGCGAGTGCGCATTTAACAACAAAGTTACAGTGTCAAGGTCCTCAAGTCTTAGTGATAGACTTAGAATTTCTGTAAATTGGTCAAAATTTTCAGTCTCTAAAACGCTTTCTCTTTGTTTACTTATCATTAAAGAGAGTTACTATTGGCTTAAAAGTAGTTTTTCAATGTAAAAATCATTTTCAACGCGTACACCCTTAGTTAAAAAATTCAGTAATTTTTACAATTTAAAGGGTCACACTTTGGAAGATTGTAGCTCTGTTATTCCTCAATGAAATCCATTGTCATTTATAGCTCCAATAGCTTGTTGTTTTTGCGAGCTTGATGTTTGTTGTTTTTGTTCAGGCCCAAATGACCCTATAACATACGAGGGCATATCAGCATACAAAGTGGGCAGTTCAGCACAAGAATGGAGCAAATCAACATACGTGGGCAAATCAGCTGTGCAGCCTCTCAATCTTCCAACCACTATAACTCTGTTGTTTCTGCATGAAATAACTTTATATATCATACCAAACTAGTTCAATGCAAAGAAAAATAGTGTGAAAACTTCATGACTTAAGTTTTAATGGTTCAAAAGTTAGATGAGGTTAGGGTTAACGTGCCACCTTGGTTCACATCCCCTCGACGATTGTTCATATACAACCGGCCGCGGCGATGGTTTAGATCCCCTCACAATCTTTCAACCTCTATTACTCTGTAGCTTCCGCATGAAATATGTTCTTGTTTCATACCAAACTAGTTGAATCCAATGACCACTAGTGTGAGAAGTGTAATGGCTTAAGCATGAATAAGTCAAAAGACAGATGGGGCTAGGGTTAAGGCACCCTCTTTTCATTTCCGCCATCTTGGATTTTTTGCCAAAGTGGTAGCATGGTACTTTTGATCAAAAGTTTCATTGTCTAAAAAACTCTTATTGTTTGATTATCATTAAAAAGAGTTACTATTGTCTGAAAATTACTTTTCTCGGTGTGCAAATGGTTTTAATCACATAAACCTTTACATAAGAAGTTCAGTCTTTAAAAATTCAGACGGTCACAGTTCCAAAGACTGCAACTCAGTCATTTCGCAATGCACGATACTCATATTTATCACGCAAGCAGTTCCATGCTACGTTCAACAGTGTAATAAGACTCATGGCTTAAGCACGAATCGTTCAAAAGATAGACGGGGTTAGGGTTAACGTACCACCTTATTTCACATCCTCTCGGTGTAGGTTTATATCCCCTCGGCGATGGTTCATATCCTGTCGCAATGTTTCATCCCCTAAACCTCTGTTTTTTTCTAAATAAAATACCTTCATATTTCATACCAAACTAGTTCAATCCAATGACCAATAGTGTCACACGTTTCAAGGCTTAAGAATGAATGAGACAAAAGTTACGTGGGGTTAGGGTTAGGGTCACAGTTCCAAAGACTGGAACTCTCTCATTCGGTAATGCAATATACTCATATTTATCAAACAAGTATTTCAATGCAGTGCCCAAAAGTGTCACCAGGTTCATGGCTTAAACGGGAATGGTTCAAAAGTTAGATGTGGTTAGGGTTAACGTACCGCCTTGGTTCATATCCCCTCGGCGATGGTTGATATCCCCTCGGAGATAGTGCATATTCTCTCCCTTGATTAAACCCCTATAACGCTGTTAATTCTAAATGAAATAACGTAATACTTAACACCAAACTAGATCAATTCAATGTCTAATGGTGTAATAAATTTCAGGGCTTAAGCAGGAATTGTTTATAAGTGAGAAGGGGTTAGGGTTAACCTACCCCCTTGGCTCATATCTCCTCGGCGATGGTTCATATCCCCTCGCAATCTTCCAACCCCTATAACTCTGTTGCTTCCACATAAAATTTGTTCTTGTTTAATACCAAACTAGTTGAATCCAAGGATTACTAGTGTGAGAAGTGTACTGGCTTGAGCATGAATAAGTCAACAGTTATATGGGGTTAGGGTTAATAAGGGACCCTCTTTTCATTTCCGCCATCTTGGATTTTTTTTCTAAGGGGTAGCATGGTACTTTTGGTCAAAACTTTCATTGTCTAAAACGCTTTCTTCTTGTTTGATTATCATTAAAAAGAGTTACTATTTTCTGAAAAGTATTTTTTACCGGTGTAGAAATTGTTTTCAACACGTAAACCCTTATTTAAGAATTTCAGTCTTTCAAAATTCAGATGGTCACTGTTCCAAAGACTGGAAGTCTGTCATTCCGTAACGCAATATACTCATATTCATCACACAAGTAGTTCAATGCAGTGCCCAACAGTGTTACCAGGTTCATGGCTTAAGCAGGAATGGTTCAAAAGTTAGATGGGGTTAGGGTTAACGTACCACCTTGGTTCATATCTCCTCGGCGATGGATGATATCCTCTTGGTGATGGCGCATATTCTCTCCCAATTATTCAACCCCTATAACGCTGTTAATTGTATATGAGATAATGTAATACTTAACACCAAACTAGTTCAATTCAGTGTCTAATGGTGTAATAGATCTCAGGACTTAAGCAGAAATATATAATTTCTCTTAAGAATATCTGTTGCTTCTGCATAAAATATGTTCTTGTTTCATACCAAACTAGTTGAATCCAAAGACCACTAGTGTGAGAAGTATAATGGTTTAAGCATGAAGAAGTTAAAAGTTAGAGGGGGTTAGGGTTAGTGGATCCTCTTTTCATTTCCGCTATCCTGGATTTTTTTTCCAAAGGGGTGGCATTGTACTTTTGGTCAAATTTTTCATGGTCTAAAACGCTTTCTTATTGTTTGATTATCATTAAAAAGAGTTACTCTTGTCTCAAAAGTACTTTCTTTGGTGTACAAATGGTTTTAAACATCTAAACCCTCACTTAAGAATTTCAGTCTTTCAAAATTTGGATGTCCACAGTTCCAAAGTTTGGAACTCTGTCATTCCGTAATACAATATACTCATATCTATCACACAAGTAGTTCAATACAATGCCCAACAGTGTGACAATTTTCATGGCTTCAGCAGGAATGGGTTAAAAGCTACATTGGGTTAGGGTTAAGGCACCGTCGTTTCATTTCCGCCATCTTCGATTTTTTTCAAAGGGGTAGTATGGTACTTTTGGTCAAACTTTTCAATGTCTAAAACACTTTCTTATTCTTTGATTATCATTAAAAAGAGTTAATATTGTCTGATAAGTCCTATGTTCGGTGTACAAATGGTTTTAAACATCTAAACCCTAACTTAAAAAATTTCAGTCTTTCAAAATGTAGATGGTCAAAGTTCCAAGGAATGTAACTCTGCTACTTAGGAATGCAATATACTCATATTTATCAAGCAAGTAGTTCAATGAAATGCCCAACAGTGTTGCAAAGCTCGTAGCTTAAGTACGAATGGTTACATGGGGTTAGGGTTGACGTACCACTTTGGTTCATATCCCCTTGGCGATGGTTCATATCCTCTCAGCAATGTTGCATATTCTCTCGTAATGGTTCAACCCCTATAACTATCTTGTTTCTGAATCAAATACCTTTATATTTAGTACCAAACTACTTCAAGTCATGTCTAATGGTGTAATAAATTTCACTGCTTAACCAGGAACGGTTTTTAAGTTAGATGGGGTTAGGGTTAATCTACCACCTTGGTTTATATCCCTTCGGCGATCGCTCATCTCCCTCAGAAATCCTCCAACCACTATAACTGTGTTGCTTCTGCATAAAATATCTTCATGTTTCATACCAACCTACCAACCACTAGTGTAACAAGTTTGATGGCGTAAGCATGAATCAGTCAAACGTTAAATTGGGCTAGTGTTAAGGGACCCTCGTTTCATTTCCACCATCTTAAATTTTTTTGAAAGGGGTAGCATGGTCAAAATTTTCAGTGTTTAAAACGCTCTCGTGTTGTTGGAATATCATTAAAAAGAGTTACTATTGTCTGAAAAGTACTTTTCTCGGTTGTACCAGTGGTTTTAAACACCTAAACCCTTACTGAAGAATTTCAATCTTTCAAAATGCAGGGACCAAAGATTGGAAGTCTGTTATTCCGCTATGCAATATACCCATATTTATCACGCAAATAGTTCAATGTAATGTTCAACAGTGTGGCAAGTTTCATGGCTTCAGCACGAATGGTTCAAAAGTTAGATGGGGTTAGGGTTAACGTACCACCTTGATTCATATGCCGTCGGCGATGGTTCATATCCCCTTACAATTCCTATAACTATGACTATGACTTAGACTGCGACCTACACTATGACTATGACTATCTATGACTATGACTATGACTATCAGTTTTTCAATGACCCTTCCTATAAGTGGGACTATGTTTATGGGTATGACTGTCTGAGACTATGACTATTAAAAATTGGGCGATATCAGCACAACAAATTGGGCGATATGAGCACGAAGAAAGGAGGCCATATCAGCACAAAAAGATGAGGCGATATTAAAAGTCATTGAAGAGTTTCAGGGTCAAAAGCTAAATGAGGTTAGGAAGTCAGTGAACCAGTCAGTTAGCCGGTCAAGTACCAGTGAATCAGTCAACCATTAAGTTAAGGGATCAATTATCTAGTTAGTCACCAGTCAGCCAGCCCTCCAGGTGTAACTTGGTCGGTCAATCAGTCGTTTACCAGTCAGTTAGACAGTCAGTTGGATGTCGGCCAACAGGGGAGTGAACCAGTCTGGTAACAGTAACTCGCTCAACATGTGATTCAGTCTGCCAGTCACTGAAGCAGTCAACTATCAGTCGGTGAGGAAAGCAGTCAACCAGTCAGTCAGTCCGTCTGTCAATTACAAGTCGGTTAGCCAGTCCATTAGCCAGTTAGATACCAGTCAATCAATAACTCAGTCACCAAACAGTCTGTTAGTAAGTTAGCCAGTCAATCACCATTAAGTTACCTAGTCAGTTACTAGTCGGTCAACAAGTCAGTTAGCCAGTCAATCAACCTGTCAGTCAGTCATTCTATTCTTGGAAAAAAATCCAAGATGGCGGAAATAAAGAGAGGGTCCCCTAGCCCTAACCCCACGTAACTTTTTGTCTCATTCATTCTTAAGCCATGGAACGTGTGACACTATTCGCCATTGGATTGAACTAGTTTGGTATCAAATATGAAGTTATTTAATTTAGAAACAACAGAGATTTAGAGGATGAAACATTGCGACAGGATATGAACTATCGCCGAGGAGATATAAACCTACACCGAGAGGATGTGAAATAAGGTGGTACGTTAACCCTAGCCCCATCTAACTTCTTCATCTAACATATTTTATGCGGAAGCTACAGAGTTATAGAGGTTGGAAGATTGCGAGGGGATATCAACCATCGACGGTGGGATATGAAGAATCGCCGTTGGGATGTGAACCAAAGTGGCACGTTAACCCTAACCCCATCTAACTTTTGACCCATTCAAGCTTAAGTCACTATTGTTCATCGCATTGAACTAGTTTGGTATGAAATATTAAGTTATTTCATGTAGAAACAACAGATTTATAGTCGTTGGAAGATTGAGAGGCTGCACAGCTTATTTGGCCACGTGTGCTGATTTGCTCCCTTTTTCTGCTGAACTGCCCACTCCTCAGCTGTAATTTGAATGTAATTTGAATTTGAATTTGAATGTAATCTGAATGAGTTAATGGTCGACTAACTCACTGGGAGCTGACGGGCTGACTGACTAGTTGACTCACTCACTGGTACCTGACAAGCTATCATAACGACGGACTAATTGACTGGTTAACTAACTGGTTGACTGACTCACTGGTAGCTGACCAGCCTACCGAGTGCTTGCCTGACCGTTTGACTGACTAGTTGAAAAACCTGGTGAACGACTGGTGACTCACTAGCTAACTGACTGTCTGACTGACTGGTGATATGTTTACCTGGTGACTGACTGAGTCACTGGTACCTGAACCTCTCACTGACTGGTCCACTGACTGGTTGAGCGGTTCCTGAAGGGCTGACTAACTAGCCGACTAGCTGGTTGACTGACTGAATGATCAATGGTTACTGACTGGCGACTGACTGAATCAGTGACTGGTTGAAGGAGTCATTGGTAACCGAATGCCTAGCTGAGTGGTTAACTCACTCGTGACAATGGTTGACTGAATTTCTAACCGACGACTGAGTGAAAGGCTCACTGACTAATTGACTGACTCACTGTTACCTGACCGGCCGATTCAATGATTGAGTAATAGCTGGTTGACTGACTGCCTGACAGACTGCTTGAATGACTCAGCTTTATCTGACCGGCTGACTGACAGCGCGATTGAGTCACTTCTAGCTGACTGGCCCGTGGAGTTGTTGACTGCCTTGCTAACCAGCTCACGAGTGATCTATGGCTCGACGTACTCACTGGAACTTGACCGGCTAACTGAGAAAATTTCCTTGACTGAGTCAGTTGTTTACTGAGTGGTTGCTTGACAGGCTGACCCACTGGCTAACTGACGTTTTGGCCGAATAGTGACTGACTGCATAAGGGACTGGCTAACTGACTTATCACTGACTAAATGACGGATAGGCTGACTGAATCACTTGTACCTGACTAGTTTACTGACCGCCTCAGTGCTTTGCCGGCTGACTATTGACTAACCTGACTAGTTATTGACTCTCTGGCTAATTGCGTAACTTAGTAGCTAAATCATAGGTTGACCTTGTTATTTACTGCCCGGCTGACTGACTAGTTGACTAAACTGTTGACTGAGTTGTTGACTGACGTCTTGACCATTTCACGACCATTTCACATTGGTGACTGTCTCCCTGCCTGACTGATTGACCAGTTGACTGCTGACCTACTGGTATCTGATCCGGTAACAGACTGCGTCGGTGCCTAGCAAACAGACATGTGACTGATTTAGTAACTGACTAGTTGAAATTTGTAGGTGATTGACAGGATGAGTGGAATTTTATCTGAGTTAATTGACTACTTAACTGAGTGGTTGACAGATTGATGCTATTACTGGTTACTGAGTGGCGACCGACTACCTGGCTGATTTGTTGACTGCCTCACTGGTGCCTGATAACTGGCCTGTTGACCAACTGGTGACGGAGGGGCTAACTTACACGTGACTTACAGGCCAGCGCACTGGCTAACTGGCTGAATAGTACCTGACCGGGTACCTGACTGTTTGACTGAATGAATGACTGAGAGATAGAGAGACTGAGTTAATAGCTTCTTACGGAAGAGTGAACAGCTGTTTCAGTTGCTGACTGGTCCACTGATTCCTTTGCCGTCTTGTGACTAACTATTTGACTGGTGACAGACTGACCCACTGACTGGTTGACTGGTTGGGTGATTAACTTCTTGATAGACTTATTCCTGGCTGACAAGTGTCTGACTGTTTGATTGGTTGAGTCAATCACTGGAGCCTCACCACCTGAATGACTGGTTTACTGACTTGTTGACCGAGTGGTAATTCACTGAGTTACTGAGTCGTAACTGACTTGCAGATTGAGTGGCTGTGACTGACCAACGGAGAGACTTGCTCGTACTTGACCGGTTGAATATCTGGTACGCTTCCTAGCTAACCCTAAACTAGCTGTAGACTGGCTTAGTGATTAGTTGACTGAGTGGTTGAGTGTATTTCTTATATCTGCTTGTGTCTCTGAAAGTTTGACTCACTTGCGGACCGATTGGTGAAACACTGGCTAAGTGACTCTCCACCTTCCAGTCAGTCAGACAAACGGTCAGAAAACGACATACTCACACTATCAGTCAGAAAGTTAGTCACCACTAGTTTGTGAATCACCGGTCATTCAGCTACTGAGTCAACGGTTAAGTAAGCCAGTCCATTAAACCGTCAGTTAATCAGCAGTTCAGTCAGTTATTAAGCCACTCGATCAGCCAGTCAGTTAGCCGATAAGTTAACCTATAATCGAGACAATGAGTTGACCAGCTATTCATTTTTGCAGTCAACAATTCTTCAGTCCACCTTTCAACTAGTCAGTAAATCAGTAAGCTAATGAGGCGGTTGGTCAACAACCAGTCACCCATTCAGCTTATCAGGCGGTCAGTTAGTATGCAATGCACTCAACAAGCTAGTGAGGAATTCAGTTAGCCAATCAGTCATCCAATCAGTCAGAGAATCAGTCGACCAGTGTGCCACCTTACTGATCAAGAACTCAATCACCCTCTCTGTCAAACACTAAGTCATCCTTCCCGTTAGCGTGTTAATCCCGTTAGCGTGTTAATCTATCAGTCAGTCAGCCAGTTAATCAGCAAGTCAGTGAACCATTTAACCAACCTACCTTTAATTCAACAAAAGACTTACCTAAACTCTTAGTCAACATGTCAGTCAGTCAGTCACTAAGTCATCGCTAATTTTCTAAGTTACAAGGCAGTTAAGCAGCCATCCAATCTGTGATTCAGACAACGAGTCAGTCAGTGCATTGTTTAGCAAGTCAGCTTGTTAATCAGCTAGTCAGGTACCACTGAGTCACTAAACCAATCCTTTAGTAGGTCATCCCCTAGATAGAAAGCCAGTAAGTCAGCAGTCGGTCAGGAAGTCAATAGGCCAAATAAAGCATATGGCGCCAGTGAGTCAGTCAAACAGTGGGTCAGCTGGGCAAGTACCAATGAGTCAGTCAACCAGTCATTCAAAGAGTCACTACTCAGTAATCAAGGCAGTCACCTGCAAAGCAGTCAAACAGCTAGTCGGAAGGTCAGGTACAAATAAGTAAGTCTACTTAGTCACTAATTCAGTCACCAGGTTACTCGACCAGTCAGTTGTAGAGTAAATCAATCAGGCAAATAACTTATTACTTGGCCAGTAAGTCCAACTAATCAGTCATACACTCAGTCTCCTTCGCCTACCATCAATGACAACTCAGTCATCAAGACACTGAACCAGTCAGTCAGTCTCTTAATTGGTAGTGAGTTATCCTAGCGATCCGTTCGTACGCAGTGAGTCAGTCAACTAGTCATTCAGTCAAGCCGTCTTCGATCAGTTAGCCAATACGTAGGCCAGTCAGTCACCAGTCGCGCAGCAAGTCAGTTAACCAGATAGTCAACCAATCAATAGCGAACCATCAGGAACCAGTGAGTTTGTCAAGTAGTCAGTGAGCTGATAAGCTACCACTGAGAAAGTCAACCAGTCAGTAAGACAATCATTGATCAGTGAGCCGGTCGGTCACCAGCCGGTTATCAATTCAGTTACCAGTCAATCTGTCACTGGGTAGTCAGTCGGACAGTCAGTAAGCCGGTCATTCACCAATCGGTCATCAAGTTAGTCAACCATTTAAATACACAGTCAGAAACCGGTAATTCAATGAACCACTCATTCAACAAATCACGAAGACAGTGAATTGCTAGTAAGGTCAGCCAGCCAGCGACCCAGATAGTCAACCTGTCAAGTACCAGCAAATCTGGCTCAGTCAGTCAACTCAGTCAGCCTGTCAGTAACAAGAAAGCCAGACACTCCAGAAGTCAATCGACCGGACAGTCAGCGGATTCGGTACCAGTGCCTCAGTTCTACCAGCAAGTCAGTTAGCCAGTCAGAGAGCCAGTCAGTCCACCAGCTAGTCAGCGAGACAGTCACCAGTCAGATAACCAGTCTGTCCTCAGTCTGTTCGAAAGTCGATTCACCAGTCAGATAGCCAGTCAGGCACCATTGACACATTCCACCAATCAGTCAAAGATTCACTTGCCAGTGAGTGACCGATAGTAAGTCAGCTGGTCTAATACTAGTAAGTCAGAGACCCTATTTTTCCTGATAAGTCTGGCCAATCCGTAAATTACGTAAAGTCTTACTCAACTCGCTCTGAAAATACGGTTTTGCAAAAGGTATCTGGAAAGAAGCCAAAACTTTTTTCGTTCACTAGACTGGGTTGAAGTCCGTAAGAATACACAAAACCTAACCTGGGACCCAATGTCTAGCGCGAAATGTGGCCAGCGTGCGAAATGCACCAAGTTTTGCTTAACTCGCCCTGAAAATACGTTTTTCCAAGAACTAACCCCAAACCAGCGAAAACCAATTCTTTCGAGTAGATTGTGATAAAACCTGTAAAAAATTATTAAAATTTACTCGAGACGCGAAGCTTCCTCCAAAATTTGGTCAGAGGGTAAAATGCGCCAAGGTTTGCTCAACTCGCGCTCAAAATACGGTTTTCCAAAATGTGTCTGCAAGCCAAAACTAAGTTTTTCGAACAGGATGTGTTAAAATCCATAAGAATACACTAAAACTTACCTGAGAACCGATGTTTCGTGCAAAGTTTGGCTAGGGGGTGAAATGCGCCAAGTCTTGCTCAGTTCGCGCTCAAAATACGGTTTTGGAAAAAGTATCTGCAAACAGGTCAAAACCACTTTATTTGAAAAAAAGTGTTACAATTCGTTGGAATACACTAATATTTACCGGAGACCTGATGTTTCTTGCAAAATGTGGCCACAGCACGAAATGCGCCAAGTCTTGCTCAACTCGCCGTGAAAATACGGTTTTCCAAAAACTATCCCCTAACAAGCCAAAACCAATTCTTTCGACTAGATTGTGTTAAGACCTGTTAGAAATTTACTCGAGACGGGATGCTTCCTTCAAAATTTGGTCAGAGGAAGGGATGAGCCAAGTGTTGCTTAGGTCGCTTTTACAAAATGTATCTGCAACTACGCCAAAACCACCTTTTTGAACAGAATGTGTTAAAATCCATAAAAATACACTTAAATTAATCTGAGACCCAATGTTTCTTGCGAAATGTAGCCACGGCACACAATGCGCCAAGTCTTGCTCAACTCGCCCTAGAAATTCGGTTTACCAAACACTATCCCAAAAGAGCAAAAACCAATTCTTTCGACTAGATTCTGTTAAAACTTGTAAGAAGTCATTAAAATTTACTCAAGACAAGATGGTTCCTGCAGAATTTGGCCAGATGATGAAATGCGCCAGGTGTTTCTCAGCTCGCGGCCAAAACATGGTTTCTGCGAACAAGCAAAAACTACCCCTTTTTAACAGAATAGGTGGTTTCCTAACTTAAGTTGCTAGTTAAGTGACTGGTACCATTACAGCTGACTGACTGGTTTACTAACTGCCTGAGGTAATGTTTACTGTCTGATTGACTGGTTGAGTAAGTCACTGGTACATGACCGCCTGACTGGTTGACTGACTCACTGGTACCTGATTAGCCACCATTACGTCGGACTAATTGTCTGGTTAACCAACTGGTTAGACTTACTGGCAACTAGCCAGTTTACCGACTGGTTGCCTGACCAGTTGACTGATTGGTTGACTACCATGGTGACTGACGGGTGATTCACTATCTAACTGAGTCTTTGAATGATTGTCTGGCTGACTGGTAACCTGTTGATCTCGGGACGGACTGGTTTACTAAGTTACTGGTACCTGATTCGCTGACTGACTGGTCGACTAACTGGTTGAAAGAGACAATGGTTCCTAAGCATTTGATTAACTGGCTGACTAGCTGGTTGACTAACTGAATGAGTTAATGGTTGACTAACTCACTGGCAGCTGACCGGCTGACTGACTGGTTCATTGGCTCACTGGTACCTGACAAGCGATCATAACGACGGACTAATTGACTGGTTAACTAACTGGTTGACTGACTCACTTATAGCTGATAGGGCCATCGAGTACTTGCCTGACCGTTTGACGGACTGGTTGACAATCCTGATGACCGACTGGTAACTCACTAGCTAACTGACTGTCTAAATGACTGGTGATATGTTGAACTGGTGACTGACCTAGTCACAGTTGACTGAACCTCTCACTGACTGGTCGACTGACTAGTTGAGTGGTTCCTGAAGAGCTGTTTAACTAGCCGGCAAGCTGGTTCACTGACTAAATGATCAATGAATACTGACTGGCGACTGACTGACTCAGTGACTGGTTGAATGAGTCATTGGTAACCGAATGCCTGGCTGAGTGGTTGCCTCTCGTTACCGACCAGTGACTGACTTTCTATCTGACGACTGAGTGAAACGTTTACTGACTAATTGACTTACTCACTGTTACCCGACCGAGCGATTGACTGGTTGAGTAATAGCTGGTTGACTGACTGGCTGACTGACAGCTTGACTGACTCAGCGGTATCCGACAACGCCTTTGACTCACTGTTAACTGACTGGGCCATGGAGTTGTTGACTGCCTTGTTGACCAACTCACGAGTGATTTATGGCTCGTCGTACTCACTGGAAATTGATCGGGTAAGTGAGAAAATTTCCTTTACTGAGTCAGTTGTTTACTGAGTGGTTGCTTGACAGGCTGACCCACTGGCAGACGTATTGGCCGAATAGTGACTGACTGCATAAGGGACTGACTAACCGACTTATCACTGACTAAATAACGGATAGGTTGCCTGAATCACTGGTACCCTACTAGTTCACTGACTGCCTCATTGCTTTGCTGGCTGACTGTTGATTAACTGGCTAACTGACTAGTTATTGAGTGTTTGGCTAATTGGGTAACGTAGTGGCTAAATCATAGGTTGACCTCGTTATTTACCGCGTGGCTGACTGAATAGCTGACTAAACTGTTGACTGACTGGTTGATCGACTTCCTGTCCATTTCACAAGTTACTGTCTTACTGATTGTTGACTGTCTTCCTACCTGACTAATTGACCAGTTGAATGCTGACCTACTGGTTTCTGATCCGGTGACAGACTACGTCGGTGCCTAGCAAACCGACATGTGACTGACTTAGTAACTGACTAGGTGAAATTATAGCTGATTGACTAGATGAGTGAATTGTTATCTGAGTTAATGATACCTGACTACCTAACTGATTGGTTGACTGATTGATGGTATTACTGGTTAGCTAGTAGCTACCGACTAAGTGGCTGATTTGTTGACTGCCGCACTGGTGCCTGATTGGCTATTTGACCTGGTAACTGACCTTTTGACCAACTGGTGACGGAGTGTCTAGCTTACATGTGACTTACAGGCCAGCGCACTGGCTAATTGGCTTACTGGTACCTGACAGCTGCCTGACTGTTTGACTGAATGAATGACTGAGGGATAGAGAGACTGAATTAATGGTTTTTCACGGAAGAGTGACCGTCTGACCAAGTTGCTGACTGGTCCACAGACTCTTTTGCAAGATGGTGACTAACTATTTGACTCGTGACAGACTGAGTCACCGACTGGTTGACTGGCTTGGTGATTAACTTGTTGAGAGACTTATTACTGGCTGACTAATGTCTGACCGTCTTGTTGGTTGAGTCAATCACTAGAGCCTGACCAACTGACTAACTGGTTTACTGACTTGTTGGCCGAGTGGTAATTCACTGAGTTACTGGGTAGTAACTGACTTGCAGACTGAGTTGCTGTGACTGACCAACGGAGAGACTTGCTCGTACTTGACCGATCGGATGTCTAGTACGCTTCCTAGCTGACCCCATTAGCTGTAGACTGGCTTAGTGATTAGTTAACAGAGTGGTTGAGTGTATTTCTTATATCTGCTGGTGTCTCTGAATGTTTGACTGACTTGCGGACCGATTGGTGAAAGACTGGCTAAATGACTGTCCACCTTTCAGTCAGGCACAAAAACGGTTAGTGAACCACATACTCACAGTATCAGTCAGAAAGTCAGTCACCACTAGTTTTTGAGTCACAGGTCAGTCAGCCACTAAGTCACTTTGTAAGAAAGCCAGTCCATTAATCCGTCTGTCAATCAGCCGTTCAACCAGTTATTCAACCACTCGGTCAGCCAGTCAGTTAGCCAATAAGTTAACGTATAATCAAGACAATGAGTTGACCAGCTATTCACAGAACAGTCAACAATTCGTCAGTAAACGTTTGAACCAGTCAGTGAGTCAGTCAGCTAATATAGCGGTTGGTCAACAACCAGTCACTCATTCCGCTTGTCAGGCAGTCAGTTAGTCTGCAATGCTCTCAACAAGCTAGTGAAGAACTCAGTTAGTCATTCAGTTATCCAATCAGTCGAAAAATCATTCCACCGGTCTGCCAACTTATTGATCAAGAACTCATTCACCCTCTCAGTCGAACACTAAGTCAACCTGCCATTAGCGTGTTAATCAATTAGTCAGTCGGCCAGTTAATCAGCAAGTCAGTAAACCATTCAGTCAACTAACCACTTATTCAACAAAAGACCCACCCAACCTCTTAGTCAATAAGTCAGTCAGTCAGTCAGTCACTAAGTCATCGCTAAGTTTGTAAGTTACAAGTCAGTTAAGCAACCATCCAATCTGTGAGTCAGAGAGTGAATCAGTCAGTCCATTATTTAGCAAGTCAGCTTGTTAATCAGCTAGTCAGTTACCGCTGAGTCAGTTCACCAATCCCTTAGAAGCTCATCTCCTAGATAGAAAGCCAGTAGGTCAGCAGTCGGACAGGAAGACAATAGGCCAATTAAAGCATATGGCACCAGTTAGTCAGTCAAAGAGTGGGTCAACTGGGCAGGTACCACTGAGTCAGTCAACCAGTCATTCAAAGAGTCACTACTCAGTAATCAAGGCAGTCACCAGCAAAGCAGTCAAACACCTAGTCGCGAGGTCAGGTACAAATAAGTAAGTCTACTTAGTCCCTTGGTCAGGTACCTGTAGGCCAGTCAATTAGTGAGTACGTCAGCACTTCAGTCGAACACTCAGTTGTAGAGTCAATCAATCAAGCAAAAAACTTGTTATTTAGCCTGTCAGTGCAACTAATGAGGCAGACACTCAGTCTCCTTCGCGTACCATCAATTAGAACTCAGTCATCAAGACTCTGAACCAGTCAGTCAGCCACTCAGATCGTGGTGAGTTATCCTACCAATCCGTCCGTACTCAGTGAGTCAGTCACTTAGTCATTCAGTCAAGCCGTCTTCGATCAGTTAGCCAATACGTAGGCCAGTCAGTCAACAGTCGCTCAGCAAGTCAGTTAAGCTGTTAGAGAACCAATGAATTGCGAACCGTCAGTAACCAGTGCGTTTGTCAACTAGACAGCGAGCTGATAAACTAACACCGAGAAAGTCAAGCAGTCAGTAAGACAATTAGTCATCAGTGAGCCTCTCGGCCACCAGTCGATTATCAAGTCAGTTACCAGTCAGTCTGTCACTAGGTAGTCAGCTGGAAAGTCAGTTACCCGGTCATTCACCAATCGGTCATCAAGTTAGTCAACCATTGAAATACACAGTCAGAAACCGGCAATTCAATGAACCACTCATTCAACTAATCACCAAAACAGTCAATCGCTAGTGACGTCAGCCACCCAGGGACCCAGATAGTAAACCGGTCAAGTACCAGCAAATCTGCTTCGGTCAGTCACTCATTCACTCAATCTTCAAGTCAGTCAGCCAGTGAGTTACAAGGAAGCCAGACACTCCAGAAGTCAATCTACCGGACAGGCAGCGGATTCGGTACAAGTGCCCCAGTAAACCAGTTAGTCAATAGTTTATTAGATCACCAGTCAGTTAGACATTCAGTTAAATAGTGGTTGACCAGTCGCACACCAGGTTAGTCGACCAGTCAGTCAACCGCTTAGGCAAATATTCGGTGAGTTGGCCAGCTACCAGTGAGTCCCTGAACCAGTTAGTTAACCAGTCAATTAGCCCGTCCTTATGTTTGCTAGTCAGGTGCTAGTAAGTCAATCAACCAATCAGTCAGCCCGTCAGGTAAGAGTGAGTTAGTCAACCAGTCAATGAGTCAGTGACCATTACCTCAGTCAGTTAGTAAACCGAGTAGTCAACCAGTCAGTCACACAGTTAGTAACCCGTTATTTATCAAGTCACTCACAAGTCGCCTAGCAGCGTGCTAAACCACTTTGTCAGCCGGTGATTCGGCAGTGAGTCTGACAGTAAGTTAGCCAGTCATTCAGCAATCGGTCCGCAAGTGTGTCAAAAATTCAGAGACACAGGCAGATACAAGCAATACACTCAACAGCTTAGTCAACTAATCACTAAGGCAGTCTACAGCTAGTGGGGTCAGCCACGAAGCGTACTAGATATTCAATCGGTCAAGTACGAGCAAGTCTCTCCGTTGGTCAGTCACAGCCACTCAGTCAGCCAGTCAGTTACCACTCAGTATGACAGTTAAATACCACTCGGTCAACTGAGCGGTCAACCAGTCAGTCAGGTGGTCAGGTTCCAGTGATTGACTCAACCAACCAGACACTCAGACACTAGTCAGCCAGTAGTAAGTCCGTCAACAAGTTAATCACCCAAAAAGGTAACCAGTCAGTTACTCAGTCTGTCACCCGTCAAATAGCCAGTTAGTCACAAGACGGCCAAAGAGTCAAGTCAGCGACTTGGTCAGCCTGTCACTCTTCGATAAGAGACCATCAACTCAGTCTCTCAACCTTTCAGTCATTCATTTAGTCAAACAGTCAGGCAGCCGGCCAGGTACCAGTGAGCGCTGGCTAGCCAGTCACCAGTAAGTTAGCCATTCAGTTACCAGGTTGTCAACAGACACAAAAAAATAACAAGTAATACCGTTAATCAGTCAGCCAATCAGTTAAGTAACATTAACTCAGACAACAATTCACTCATCCAGTCAATCAGCTACAATTTCACCTAGTCGGTCACCTGTCAGTTTTGTAGGCACCCCAGCAGTCTGTCACCGGATCACATACCAGTAGGTCAGCAGTCAACTGGTGAATCAGTCAGGTAGGGAGATAGTCAACAATCAGTACGACAGTAAGTCGTGAAATGGCCAGCAAGTCAGTCAACCAGTCAGTCAACAGTTAAGTCAATTAGTCAGTCTGCAAGGCAGTAAATAACGACGTCAACCTATGATTTAGCCGCTAAGTTACCCAACTAGACAGACAGTCAATCAATAGTCAGCTAGCCAGTTATTCAACAGTCAGCCGGCAAAGCACTGGAACAGTCAGTGAGCTAGTCAGATACCAGTAATTCAGTCACTCCATTCGTCAATTTGTCTGTGATAAAACGGTTAGCCAGTCCCTTACCCAGTCGGTCATTAGTTGGGCAACACGTCAGTTAACCAGTGGGTCACCCTGTAAAGCACCCATCCAGTAACCAACTGACTCAGTCAAGGAAATTTTGTTAGTTAGGCAGTCAAGTTCCAGTGAGTAAGTCGAGCCATGGATCACTCGTCATTTGGTCAGCAAGGCAGTCAACAATTCCATGGGCCAGTCAGGTAACGGTGAGTCAATCACGCTGTCAGTCAGCCGGTCAGATACCACTCAGTCAGTCAAGCAGTCATTCAGCCACTCACTCAACCAGCTATTACTCAACCAGTCAGTCGGCCGGTCAGGTACCAGTGAGTTAATCATCTAGTCAGTGAGCCTTTCACTCAGTCGTCAGTTACAAAGTCAGTCACTGGTCGTTCAAGAGTGAGTTAACCACTCAGCTAGACATTCGGGTACCAATAACTCATTCAACCATTCACTGAGTCAGTCAGTCGCCGGTCAGTAACCATTTATCATTTAGTCAGTCAACCAGCTACTCGGCTAGCTAGTCAGCCCTTCAGGAACCACTCAACCAGTAAGTCGACCAGTCAGTGAGAGGTTCAGGTAAGAGTGAGTCAGTCAGTCACCAGGTCAACATATCACCAGTCAGTCAGACAGTCAGTTAGCTAGTGAGTTACCAGTCGGTCATCATGATTGTCAACCAGTCAGTCAAACGTTCAGGCAAGTACTCTATAGGGTGGTCACCTATCGGTGAGTCAGTCAACCAGTTAGTTAACCAGTCAATTAGTCCGTCGTTATGATGGCTTGTCAGGCATCGGTGAGTCAGTCAACCAGTCAGTCAGTGAGTCAAATGCCAGTGAGTTAGTCAACGATTAACTCATTAACTCAGTTAAATAGCTAGTCAGCCAGTTAGTGAAATGCTCAGGAACCATTGTCTCTTTCAACCAAAAAGTCGACCAGTCAGTCAGCGGACCAGGTACCAGTAACTTAGTAAACCAGTCCGTCACCAGGTCAACAGGTCACCAGTCAGTGAGACAGTCATTCAGAGAGTCAGTTAGATAGTGAGTCACCCGTCGGTCACCATGTTAATCAAGCAATCAGTCAAGTGGTCAGGCAACCAGTCGGTAAGCTGGTCCGTTACCAGTAAGTCTATCAACCAATTTGTTAACCAGACAATAAGTCCGACGTGGTGGTGGCTAATCAGGTACCAGTGAGTCAATCAACCAGTCAATCAGACAGTAACCATACCTCATTCAGTTAGTAAACTTAAGCTTAACCCTGACTTGACCAAAAGCTGAGCAGGACTTTGCACATTTCACCATGTGGCCAAAGTCTGCAGGAAGCATCGCTTGTTGAGTAAATCTTAATGATTTCTTACAAGTTTTAACACAATCTAGTCGAAAGAATTGGTTTTGGCTCGTTTGGGATAGTTTTTGGTAAACCGTATTTCTAGGGCGAGTTGAGCAAGACTTGGCACACTTCGTGCTGTGGCCACATTTCGCAAAGAACATCGGCTCTCAGGTAAATTTAAGTGTTTTCTTATGGATTTTAACACATTCTGTTCAACAAAGGTGGTTTTGGCTTACTTGTAGATACATTTTGTCAAACCGTATTTTGAGCGCGACCTCAGCAACACTTGGCGCATCTCACCCTGTGGCCAAATTTTGCAGGAACCATTTGATTAACTGGCTGACTAGCTAGTTGACTGACTGAATGAGTTAATCGTTGACTAACTCACTTGCAGCTGACCGGATGACTGACTGGTTCACTGACTCACTGGTACCTGTCAAGCCATCATAACGATGGACTAATTGACTGGTCAACTAACTGGTTGACTGCCTCACTTGTAACTGGTGGGCCTATCGAGTACTCGCCTGAACGTTCGACTGATTGGTTGACAATCCTAATGACCGACTAATCACTTACTAGCTAACTGAGTGATATGTTGACCTGGTGACGGACTGAGTCACTGTAGCCTGAACCTCTCATTGACTTGTCGACTGACTAGTTGAGTGGTTCCTGAAGGGCTGACTAACTAGCCGACTAGGTGGTTGACTGATTAATTGATCAATGGTCACTGACCGGCCACTGACTGACTCAGTGACTGGTTGAATAAGATTTTGGTACCCCAATGCCTAGCTGAGTGGTTGATTCACTCGTGACTGAACAGTAACTGACTTTTCAACCGTCGATTGAGTGAAAGGCTCACTAACTAATTGATTAACTCACTGGTACCTGACCAGCCGACTGACTGGTTGAGTAATAGCTGGTTGACTGAGGGGTTGACTGAGTGGTTGACTGAATGCTTGACTGACTCAGTGGTATCTGACCGCCTGACTGACAAGGTGATTGACTCACCGTAACCTCACTGGCCCGTGGAGTTGTTGAATGCCTTGCTGACCAACTGACGAGTGATCTATGGCTCAGCTTACTCACTGTAACATGACTCGCTAACAAACAAAATTTCCTTGACTGTGTCAGTTGTTTACTGATTGGTTATCTAGTGATAAACTGGGTAAGGGACTGGTTAAGCGACCTATCACAGACTAATTGACGGATATGTTGACTGAATCACTTGTACCTGAGTAGCTCACTGACTGGTTCAGTGCTTTGCCGGCTGACTGTTTAATAACTGGCTAACTGACCATAGATCGACTGTCTGTCTCATTGGGTAACTTACTGGCTAAATCATAGGAGGCCGTCGTTATTTACTGCCTGGCAGACTGACTACTTGACTAATTTTTTAACTGACTGGTTGACTGACTTCCTGACCATTTTACGTTTAACTGTCTGACTGATTAGTGACTGTCTCCCTGCCTGACTGATTGACCAGTTGACTGCTGACCTACTGATATCTGATCTGGTGACAGACTGCTTGGGTGCCTAGAAAACCGACAGGTGAATAACTAGGTGAAATTGTAGCTGGTTGACTGGATGAGTGATTTCTTATCTGGGTTAATGATACCTGGCTACTTAACTGATTGGCTGCCTGATTGACGGTATTACTTCTTACTGAATTGCGAACGACAACGTAGGGGATGTTTTGACTGCCTCACTTGTGTCCGATTGGCTATTTCACTTGGTAACTGAGCTGTTGGCTAACTGGTGACTGAACGGTTAACTTACTGGTGACTGGCTGGCCACCGGAATGAATAACGTACTCACTGATACCTGACTGTTTGACTGAATGAATGAAAGGTTGAGAGACTGAGTTAATGGTTTCTTACGGAAGAGTGACTGGCTGACCACGTTGCTGATTCGACTCTTTGGCCGTCTTGTGACTAACTTGCTTTTTGACTGGTGACATACTGACTCACCGACTGGTTGACTGGCCGCGTAATTAACTTGTTGACAGACTTACTACTGGCTGACTAGTGTCTGACTGTCTGCTTGGTTGAGTCATTCACTGGAACCTGACCAACTGACTGACCTGGTTGACCGCCTTGTTGGCCGAATGATAAATAACTGCCATACTGGCTTAGTGATTAGTTGACTGAGTGGTTGAGTGTATTCCTTATATCTGCCTGTGTCTCTGATTGTTTGACTGACTTGCGGACCAATTGGTGAATGACTGGCTAACTGTCCAACTCACTGCCGAATTACCGGCTGACTGATTGGTTTAGCACGCTGTTCGGCGACTTGTGAGGGACTTGATAAATGACGGGTGACTAATCGGTTTACTAACTGAGGTAATGGTCACTGACTCATTGACTGGTTGACTAACTTACTCTTACCTGACGGGCTGACTGACTGGTTGATTGACTTACTGGTACCTGACTAGCAAACATAAGCACAGGCTAATTCACTGGTTAACTTACTGGTTCAGGGTTCAGGGTAGCTGGTCAACTCACCGAATGTTTGCCTGAGCGGTTGACTGACTGGTCGACTAACCTGGTGACCGATCGGTGAATCTCTATTTAACTGAATGTCTGAGTAACTGACTGGTGACCTGTTATACTAGTGACAAATTGGTTTACTGAGGCACTGGTACCGAATCCGCTGACTGTCCGGTCGATTGACTTATGGAGTGTCTGGCTTTCTTGTTACTGACTGGCTGACTGAGTTGACTGACTGAGCCAGATTTGCTGGTACTTGACAGGTTGACTATCTGGGTCGCTGGCTGGCTGACCCTACTAGCAATTCACTGTCTTCGTGATTTGTTGAATGAGTGGTTCATTGAATTGCCGGTTTCTGACTGTGTATTTAAATAATTGACTAACTTGCTGACCGATTGGTCAATGACCGGCCTACGGACTTTCCGACTTACTACCTAGTGACAGACTGACTGGTAATTGAATTGATAACCGGCTGGTGACCGACCGGCTCACTCATGACTGATTGTCTTACTGATTGGTTGACTTTCTCGGTGGTAGCTTATCAGTTCACTGACTACTTGACAAACTCACTGGTTCCTGCTGGTTCGCTATTGATTGGTTGACTATCTGGTTAACTGTCTTGCTGCGCGACTGGTGACTGACTGGCCTACGTATTGGCTTACTGATCGAAGACGGCTTGAATGAATGACTAGTTGACTGACTCACTGCGTACGAACGGATTGCTAGAATAACTCACTACGAACTAAGAGACTGACTGACAAACTGGTTGAATGTCTTGATGACTGAGCTCTCATTGATGGTAAGCGAAGGAGACTGAGTGTCTGATAGATTACTTAGACTTACTGGCGAAGTAATAAGTTATTTGTCTGATTGATTGACTCTACAACTGACTGGTCGACTAACCTGGTGACTGACCTACAGGTTCTTGCCCTGTGACTAAGTAGACTTACTTATTTGTACCTGACCTTCCGACTAGCTGTTTGACTGCTTTGCAGGTGACTGCCTTGATTACTGAGTAGTGACTCTTTGAATGACTGGTTGACTGACTCATTGGTACTTGCCCAGCTGACCCACTGTTTGACCGACTCACTGGCGCCATATGCTTTAATTGGCTTATTGACTTCCTGACCGACTGCTGACTTACTGGCTTTCTATCTAGGGGATGACCTACTAAAGGATTGGTTTAGTGACTCAGTGGTACCTGACTAGCTGATTGACAAGCTGACTTGCTAAACAATAGACTGACTGATTCACTGTCTGAATCACAGATTGGATGGGTGCTTAACTGACTTGTAACTTAGAAACTTAGCGATTACTTAGTGACTGACTGACTGACATGTTGACTAACAGTTTAGGTAAGTCTTTCATTGAATTAAAGATTGGTTGGCTAAATGGTTCACTGACTTCCTGATTGACTGATAGATTAACTGACTTCCTGATTGACTGATAGATTAACACGCTAACGGGAAGGATGACTTAGTGTTTGACAGAGAGGGTGATTGAGTTCTTCATCAGTCAGGTGGCCGACTGGTCGAATGATTTTCTGACTGATAGGATGACCGATTGGCTAACTAAATTCCTCACTAGCTTGTTGAGTGCATTGCATACTAACTGACTGCCTGACGAGCTGAATGGGTGACTGGTTGTTGACCAACCGCTTCATTAGCTGACTGATTTACTGACTAGTTGAAAGGTGGACTGAAGAATTGTTGACTGTTATAATGAATAGCTGGTCAACTCATTGTCTCGATTATTGGTTAACTTATTGGCTAACTGACTGGCTGATCGACTGGTTTAATAACTGACTGAACTGCTGATTGACTGACGGTTTAATGGACTGGCTTACTTAACCGTTGACTCAGTAGCTGAATGACCGGTGCTTCACAAACTAGTGGTGACTAACTTGTTGACTGATAGAGTGAGTATGTGGTTTTCTGACCGTTTGTCTGACTGACTGGAAGGTGGAGAGTCACTTAGCCAGTGTTTCACCAATCGGTCCGCAAGTGAGTCAAACTTTCAGAGACACAAGCAGATATAAGAAATACACTCAACCACTCAGTCAACTAATCACTAAGCCAGTCTACAGCTAGTTTAGGGTTAGCTAGGAAGCGTACTAGATATTCGACCGGTCAAGTACGAGCAAGTCTCTCCGTTGGTCAGTCACAGCCACTCAATCTGCAAGTCAGTTACGACTCAGTAAATTACCACTCGGTCAACAAGTCAGTAAACCAGTCATTCAGGTGGTCAGGTTCCAGTGATTGACTTAACCAATCAGACAGTCAGACACTTGTCAGCCAGGAATAAGTCTATCAAGAAGTTAATCACCCAGCCAGTCAACCAGTCAGTGGGTCAGTCTCTCACCAGTCAAATAGTTAGTCACAAGACGGCCAAGAAATCAGTGGACCAGTCAGCAACTTAAACAGCTGTTCACTCTTCCGTAAGAAGCTATTAACTCAGTCTCTCTATCTCTCAGTCATTCATTCAGTCAAACAGTCAGGTAGCCGGTCAGGTACTAGTCAGCCAGTTAGCCAGTGCGCTGGCCTGTAAGTCACGTGTAAGTTAGCCCCTCCCTCACCAGTTGGTCAACAGTTCAGTTATCAGGCACCAGTGAGGCAGTCAACAAATCAGCCAGGTAGTCGGTCGCCACACAGTAACCAGTAAGACCATCAATCTGTCAACCACTCAGTTAAGTAGTCAATCAACTCAGATAACAATCCACTCATCCTGTCAATCAGCTACAAATTTCAACTAGTCAGTTACTAAATCAGTCACATGTCTGTTTGCTACGCACTGATGCAGTCTGTCACCGGATCAGATACCAGTAGGTCAGCAGTCAACTGGTCAATCAGTCAGGCAGGGAGACAGTCATCAATCAGTAAGACAGTATGTCGTGAAATGGTCAAGACGTCAGTCAACAACTTAGTCAACAGTGTAGTCAACTAGTCAGTCAGCCGGGCAGTAAATAACAAGGTCAACCTATGATTTAGCTACTAAGTTACGCAATTAGCCAGACAGTCAATAACTAGTCAGTTAGCCAGTTACTCAATAGTCAGCCGGCAAAGCACTGAGGCGGCCAGTAAACTAGTCAGGTACAAGTGATTCAGTCAACCTATTCGTCATTTAGTCAGTGATACGTCAGTTAGCCAGTCCCTTATGTAGTAAGTCACTATTCGGCCAAAACGTCAGTTAGCCAGTGGGTCAGCCTGTCAAGCAACCACTCAGTAAACAACTGACTCAGTCAAGGAAATTTTCTCAGTTAGCCGGTCAAGTTCCAGTGAGTACGTCGAGCCATAGATCACTCATGAGCTGGTTAGCAAGGCAGTCAACAACTCCACGGGCCAGTCAGCTAGAAGTGAGTCAATCGCGCTGTCAGTCAGCCGGTCAGATAAAGCTGAGTCAGTCAAGCAGTCTGTCAGGCAGTCTGTCAACCAGCTATTACTCAACCATTGAATCGGCCGGTCAGGTAACAGTGAGTCAGTCAATTAGTCAGTGAGTCTTTCACTCAGTCGTCGGTTAGAAATTCAGTCAACCATTGTCACGAATGAGTTAACCACTCAGCTAGGCATTCGGTTACCAATGACTTCTTCAACCAGTCACTGATTCAGCCAGTCGCCAGTCAGTAACCATTGATCATTCAGTCAGTCAACCAGCTAGTCGGCTAGTTAGTCAGCCCTTCAGGAACCGCTCAATCAGTCAGTCGACCAGTCAGTGAGAGGTTCAGGTACCAGTGACTCAGTCAGTCACCAGGTAAACATATCACCAGTCAGTCAGACAGTCAGTTAGCTAGTGAGTCACCAGTCGTTCACCAGGTTTTTCAACCAGTCAGTCAAACGGTCAGGCAAGCACTCGGTAGGCTGGTCAGCTACCAGTGAGTCAGTCAACCAGTTAGTTAACCAGTCTATTTGTGCGTGGTTATTATAGTTTGTCAGGTACCAGTGAGTGAGTCAACTAGTCAGTCAGCCCGTCAGCTCCCAGTGAGTTAGTCGACCATTAACTCATTCAGTCAGTCAACCAGCAAGTCAGCCAGTTAGTCAGCCGTTAGGGAACCATTGTCAACCAGTTAGTCAACCAGCTAGTCGACAAGTTAGTCGACGAGTCAGTCAGCGGTTCGGGTACTAGTGACTTAGTAAGCCATTCCGTCAACAGGTCAACAGGTCACCAGTCAGTTAGACATTCCTTCATAGACTCAGTTATCTAGTGAGCCACCAGTCGGTCACAATGTTAGTCAACCAATCAGTCAACCGGTCAGCCAACCAGTTGCTAAGCTGGTCAGTTACCAGTAAGCCTATCAACCAGTTAGTTAACCAGACAATTAGTCCGACGTGATGATGGCTAATCAGGTACCAGTGAGTCAGTCAACTAGTCAGTTAGGCGGTCAGGTACCAGTGAGTTAGTCAACCAGTCAATCAGACGGTAACCATTACGTCAGTCAGTTAGTAAACAAGTCAGTCAACCAGTCAGTCAGCTGCAAAGGTACCAGTCACTTAACTAGCCGTAAAGTCAACCACTCACTTAACTAGTCAGTCAGCAAGTCAGTTACCAGTCGGTTAGCATGGTAGTCAACCAGGTTTTAAGCTGGACAGGTAAGAGTGAGTCAGTCAACCAGCCAGTCAACAAGTTAGTCATTAGTCAGTTAACCCTTCAACAAACCATTCACTCAGTCACTCAGTCAGTGAAAGGATATTAAGTCACTAAGCCGATCAGGGACCAGTGATTCTGTCAACCAGCCACTTAGCCAGTCAGTCGGCTAGTCTAATAGCGGCTCGAGCACCCTTGATTAGTTAAACCAGTAAGTTAGGCAGTCAATGTTCAGTCAACCAGTCAGTCATCAGTTGGTCAGACAGTCAGTTGGCCAGTTATTCAACAGTTCGTCAGCAAGTCAGTGGACTAGTCAGTTAACCAGTCAGTCACCAGTCAATTAGTGAGTCAGCATGTCAGTCAAAAAGTCAGATGGCCAGCCGGTTACCAGTCAGTCAGTAAGTTAGCCAGTCAGTGATCAGGTGGTCAGCAAGGCGGTCAACCGGTCATTGAGCTGGTCAAGTACCAGTAAGTAAATAAACCAGTCAGTCATCCAGTCAGCTATTAGTCAGTGAGAGGCAAATAACTCAGTGGCGCCGGTTTTTAAAAAGCTTTCTAGATACAAGCTTAAACGCCTTTTTTTATTAAAATGTGTTGAAATCTATTTCAAAAACAAGAAAAATTAAGTCTAGGTTAAAAGCAATATTTTCAGCGAAATACGACCCAAGAGTGAAAAACACTTACTTGGCTGTAGCTCAAATCGGACTCAAAAATACGATTTCGCAAAATAGTCTCTGGAAACAAACCAGTACACACAAGTACAACAGAAATGGATAGGTTAAAATTTATATTTCAGTCATCATCACCAACCATTTTCATGCCTCTTGGCACATAGGGTCCTCCCAGAGCTTTTCTACTCCTATCGATTTGTTGCTGCTGTCCGCACATCCTCCCATAACCTCCAACCTCCCTCTTTCCTTTCCATTTCTGTAACTCATCATTTATTATGAGACAAGGTTTGAAGATACCAAGAAATGCAAGGGTATTTTTGAAAATGCAGCAAGTTTTCCTACGATTTTTAAATTACAGCTGAGGAGTGGGCAGTTCAGCAGAAAAAGGGAGCAAATCAGCACACGTGGCCAAATAACCTGTGCAGCCTCTCAATCTTCCAACCACTATAACTCTGTTGTTTCTGCATGAAATAACTTTATATTTCATACCAAACTAGTTCAATGCGATGAACAATAGTGACTTAAGCTTGAATGGGTTAGGGTTAACGTGCCACTTTGGTTCACATCCCTACGGCGATTCTTCATATCCCACCGGCGATGGTTGATATCCCCTCGCAATCTTCCAACCTCTATAACTCTGTAGCTTCCGCATGAAATATGCTCTTGTTTCATACCAAACTAGTTGAATCTAATGACCACTAGCGTGAGAAGTGTAATGGCTTAAGCATCAATAAGTCAAAAGTTAGATGGGGTTAGGGTTAAGGTGCCCACTTCTCATTTCCGCCATCTTGAATTTTTTTCCAAAGGGGTAGCAATCTTTACTTAAGAAGTTCAGTCTTTCAAAATTCCGACGATCACAGTTCCAAAGACTGTAACTCAGTCATTTCGCAATGCAGGATACTCGTATTTATTACGCAAGTAGTTCAATCCTATGCCCAACAGTGTAATAAGGTTTATGGCTTAAGCACGAATGGTTCAAACGTTAGATGGGGTTAGGGCTAATGCACCACCTTGGTTCGTATTCCTTGGCGATGGTTCATATCTCCTCGGCGATGGTTCATATCTTCTCGGAGTCCTCCAACCCCCATAACTCTGTAGTTCCTTAATGAAGTAACTTTATATTTCATACGAAACTTTTTCAAATGAATGTTGCGTAGTGTGACAAGATTTATGGGTTAAGCATGAATGGGGGAGAAGTTAGATGGGGCTAGGGTTAACGTACCACCTTATTTCACATCCTCTCGGTGTAGGTTTATATCTCCACGGCGATAGTTCATATCCTGTCGCAATGTTTCATCCCCTAGATCTCTGTTGTTTCTAAATTGAATAACTTCATATTTGATACCAAACTAGTTCAATCCAATGGCCAATAGTGTCACACGTTCCATGGCTTAAGAATGAATAAGAGAAAAAGTTACGTGGGGTTAGGGTTAGGGGACCCTCTTTTTATTTCCGTCATCTTGGATTTTTTTCCAAGAATGGAATGACTGACTGACAGGTTGATTGACTGGCTAACTGACTTGTTGACCGACTAGTAACTGACTAGGTAACTTAATGGTGATTGACTGGCTAACTTACTAACAGACTGATTGGTGACTGAGTTATTGATTGACTGGTATCTAACAGGCTAATGGACTGACTAACCGACTTGTAATTGACAGACGGACTGACTGACTGGTTGACTGCTTTCCTCACCGACTGATAGTTGAGTGCTTCATTGACTGGCAGACTGAATCACATGTTGAGCGAGTTACTGTTGCCAGACTGGTTCACTCCCCTGTGGGCCGACATCCAACTGACTGTCTAACTGACTGGTTAACGACTGATTGACCGACCAAGTTGCACCTGGAGGGCTGGCTGACTGGTGACTAACGTGATAATTAATCCCTTAACTTAATGGTTGACTGATTCACTGGTACTTGACCGGCTAACTGACTGGTTCACTCACTTCCTAACCTCATTTAACTTTTGACCCTAAAACTCTTCAATGACTTTTAATATCGCCTCATCTTTTTGTGCTGATATGGCCTCCTTTTTTCGTGCTCACATCGCCCAATTTGTTGTGCTGATATCGCCTAATTTTTAATAGTCATAGTCTCAGACAGTCATACCCATAAACATAGTCCCACTTATAGGAAGGGTCATTGAAATACTGATAGTCAAAGTCATAGTCATAGACAGTCATAGTCATAGTGTAGGTCGCAGTCTAAGTCATACTCATAGTTATAGGAATTGTAAGGAAATATGAACCATCGCTGACGGCATATGAATCAAGGTGGTACGTTAACCCTAACCCCATCTAACTTTTGAACCATTTGTGCTGAAGCCATGAGACTTGCCACACTGTTGAACATTATATTGAACTATTTGCGTGATAAATATGGGTATATTGCATAGCGGAATAACAGAGTTCCAATCTTTGGTCCCTGAATTTTGAAAGATTGAAATTCTTCAGTAAGGGTTTAGGTGTTTAAAACCATTGGTACACCGAAAAAAGTACTTTTCAGACAATAGTAACTCTTTTTAATGATATTCCAACAACACGAGAGCGTTTTAAAAACTGAAAAATTTGACCATGCTACCCCTTTCAAAAAAATTTAAGATGGTGGAAATGAAACGAGGGTCCCTTAACACTAGCCCAATTTAACTTTTGACTCATTCATTCAAACCTGTCCCACTGGTACTTATTGGATTGAAGTAGGTTGGTATGAAACATGAAGATATTTTATGCAGTAGCAACACAGTTATAGTGGTTAGAAGATTTCTGAGGGAGATGAGCGATCGCCGAGGGGATATGAACCAAGATGGTAGATTAACCCTAACCCCATCTAACTTAAAAACCATTCCTGGTTAAGCAGTGAAATTTATTACACCACTGGACATTGACTTGAAGTAGTTTGTTACTAAATATAAAGGTATTTGATTCAGAAACAAGATAGTTATAGGGGTTGAACCATTACGAGAGAGTATGCAACATCGTTGAGGGGATATGAACCATCGCCAAGGGGATATGAACCAAAGTGGTACGTCAACCCTAACCCCATGCAACTTTTGAACCATTCGTACTTAAGCTACGAGCCTTGCAACACTGTTGGGCATTGCATTGAACTACTTGCTTGATAAATATGAGTATATTGCATTCCTAAGTAGCAGAGTTACATTCCTTGGAACTTTGACCATCTACATTTTGAAAGACTGAAATTTTTTAAGTTAGAGTTTAGATTTTTAAAACCATTTGTACACCGAACATAGGACTTATCATACAATATTAACTCCTTTTAATGATAATCAAAGAATAAGAAAGCGTTTTAGACATTGAAAAGTTTGACCAAAAGTACCATACTACCCCTTTGAAAAAAATCGAAGATGGCGGAAATGAAACGACGGTGCCTTAACCCTAACCCAATGTAGCTTTTAACCCATTCCTGCTGAAGCCATGAAATTTGTCACACTGTTGGGCATTGTATTGAACTACTTGCGTGATAGATATGAGTATATTGCATTACGGAATGACAGAGTTCCAAACTTTGGAACTGTGGACATCCAAATTTTGAAAGATTGAAATTCTTAAGTGAGGGTTTAGATGTTTAAAACCATTTGTACACCAAAGAAAGTACTTTTGAGACAAGAGTAACTCTTTTTAATGATAATCAAACAATAAGAAAGCGTTTTAGACCATGAAAAATTTGACCAAAAGTACAGTGCTACCCCTTTGGAAAAAATCCACGATAGCGGAAATGAAAAGAGGGTCCACTAACCCTAACCCCCTCTAACTTTTAACTTCTTCATGCTTAAACCATTATACTTCTCACACTAGTGGTCTTTGGATTCAACTAGCTTGGTATGAAACAAAAACATATTTTATGCTGAAGCAACAGATATTCTTAAGAGAAATTATATATTCCTGGTTAAGTCCTGAGATCTATTACACCATTAGACACTGAATTGAACTAGTTTGGTGTTAAGTATTACATTATCTCATATACAATTAACAGCGTTATAGGGGTTGAATAATTGGGAGAGAATATTCGCCATCACGAAGGGGATATCATCCATCGCCGAGGAGATATGAACCAAGGTGGTACGTTAACCCTAACCCCATCTAACTTTTGAACCATTCCTGCTTAAGCCATGAACCTGGTGACACTGTTGGGCACTGCATTGAACTACTTGTGTGATGAATATGAGTATATTGCATTACGGAATGACAGAGTTCCAGTCTTTGGAACAGTGACCATCTGAATTTTGAAAGACTGAAATTCTTAAATAAGGGTTTACGTGTTGAAAACAATTTCTACACCGGTAAAAAATACTTTTCAGAAAATAGTAACTCTTTTTAATGATAATCAAACAAGAAGAAAGCGTTTTAGACAATGAAAGTTTTGACCAAAAGTACCATGCTACCCCTTAGGAAAAAAATCCAAGATGGCGGAAATGAAAAGAGGGTCCCTTAACCCTAACCCCATATAACTGTTGACTTATTCGTGCTCAAGCCATTACACTTCTCACACTAGTAATCCTTGGATTCAACTAGTTTGGTATTAAACAAGAACAAATTTTATGAGGAAGCAACAGAGTTATATGGGTTGGAAGATTGCGATGGGATATGAACCATCGCCAAGGAGATATGAGCCAAGGCGTTAGGTTAACCCTAACCCCTTCTCACTTATAAACAATTCCTGCTTAAGCCCTGAAATTTATTACACCATTAGACATTGAGTTGAACTAGTTTGGTGTTAAGTATTTCCTTATTTGATTTAGAATTAACAGCGTTATAGGGGTTTAATAAAGGGAGAGAATATGCACTATCTCCGAGGGGATATCAACCATCGCCGAGGGGATATGAACCAAGGCGGTACGTTAACCCTAACCACATCTAACTTTTGAACCATTCCCGTTTAAGCCATGAACCTGGTGACACTTTTGGGCACTGCATTGAAATACTTGTTTGATAAATATGAGTATATTGCATTACCGAATGAGAGAGTTCCAGTCCTTGGAACTGTGACCCTAACCCTAACCCCACGTAACTTTTGTCTCATTCATTCTTAAGCCTTGAAACGTGTGACGCTATTGGCCATTGGATTGAAGTAGTTTGGTATGAAATATGAAGGTATTTGATTTAGAAAAAAACAGAGGTTTAGGGGATGAAACATTGCGACAGGATATGAACCATCGCCGAGGGGATGTGAACCAAGGTGGCACGTTAACCCTAACCTCATCTAACTTTTGAACCATTGAAACTTGAGTCATGAAGTTTTCACACTATTGTTCTTTGCATTGAACTAGTTTGGTATGATATATAAAGTTATTTCATGCAGAAACAACAGAGTTATAGTGGTTGGAAGATTGAGAGGCTGCACAGCTGATTTGCCCACGTATGCTGATTTGCTCCCTTTTTGTGCTGAACTGCACACTTTGTATGCTGATATGCCCTCGTATGTTATAGGGTCATTTGGGCCTGAACAAAAACAACAAACATCAAGCTTGCAAAAACAACAAGCTATTGGAGCTATAAATGACAATGGATTTCATTGAGGAATAACAGAGCTACAATCTTCCAAAGTGTGACCCTTTAAATTGTAAAAATTACTGAATTTTTTAACTAAGGGTGTACGCGTTGAAAATGATTTTTACATCGAAAAACTACTTTTAAGCCAATAGTAACTCTCTTTAATGATAAGTAAACAAAGAGAAAGCGTTTTAGAGACTGAAAATTTTGACCAATTTACAGAAATTCTAAGTCTATCACTAAGACTTCAGGAGCTTGACACTGTACCTTTGTTGTTAAATGCACGCTCGCATGGAAATAAATTTATCTTTCATACCAACCTAGCTCAATCCAATGGACAATAGTGTAACAGGTTTCATGGCTTAAGCATGAATGGTTCAAAAGTTAGATGGGGCTAGGGTTAACCTACCTCTTTTCATGTCAGCCATCTGGGATATTTTTCCAAAGGGGTAACATGGCCATCTTTGTAAACATTTCAAATTTCCCTCAAACTCCTGGTGTTGGCTCAATATTGCCGTAAAGAAGTTTCTAGCGCTTTAAAAGTGGTTTCTAAGCCTTAAAATGAGTTTTTCTTTTTCTCACTTCTACCGATTATCCCGTTTTTCGCCTTCTTCCAACCACTATAACTGTGTTAATTCTATATGAAATAAGGTAATACTTGACACCAAACTAGTTCAATTCAATGTCTAATTAATGGTGTAATATATCTTATGGCTTAAGGAGGAATTGTTGAAAAGTGAGATGGGGTTAGGGTTAACCTACCCCCTTAGTTCATATTCCCTCGGCGATGGTTCATATCCCCTCGCAATCTTCCAACCCCTTTGGCTTCCCCCCAACTCTTTGGCTTCCTCATAAAATATCTTCTTCTTTCATACCAAACTAGTTTAATCCAATGACCACTAGTGTGAGAAGTGTAATGGCTTAAGCATGAATAAGTCAAAAGTTAGATGGGATTAGGGTTAAGGGACCGTCTTTTCATTTCCGCCATCTTGAATTTTTTTCCAAAGGGGTAGCATGGTGCTTTTGGTCAAAGTTTTCAGTGTCTAATACGCTTGTTTATTGTTTGATTATCAATAAAAAGGGATACTATTGTCTGAAAAGTACTTTTTTTGTGTGCAACTGGTTCTAAACACCTTAACTCTAACTTAGGGATTTCAGTCTTTCATAATTTAGATTGCCAAAGATGGGAACTCTGTCATTCCGTAATGCAATATACTCATATTTATCACACAAATAGTTCAATGCAGTGCCCAACAGTGTGAGTTACTTTTACCTGAGTGGTTCACTCCGTTGATATCCGACTTCCAACTGACTGTCTAACTGACTGGTTAGCGACTGATTGACCGACCCAATAGCACCTGAAGGGCAGGCTGACTGGTGACTAACTAGATGATTGATCGGTTGACTTACTGGTTGACTTACTCACTGGTACTTGACCAGCTTATGATTTAGGGTTAGATTCCTTGTTCAGTTCCCCTCGGCTGAGATGTTCAGTTCCCCTCGGTGATGTTCAGTTCCTCTCGGCAATGTTTAGTTCCCCTGTTTTTGTTCATTTCCCCTTGTCGGCACTGTACAGTTCCCCTCGGTACTGTTCAGTTCCCCTCGTCAATGTTCAGTTCCCCTCGTTAACGTTCAGTACCCCTCCTATGTTCAGTTCTCTTCGTCAAAATTTTGGCAAGACATGCGTTAGATCGTCAGCAAGTGTAGAGAACCACGTAAGTTTTGGCACAGCCACTAGTAATAAGACGCAGCTTATGCTGATCAAGATTGATAAGGTTTCGTTTATGTTTAGAACAAGTTTTATAAAAGAGAAGGACAGAAATTTTTAGGCGAAGTTTTGGGAAAGGGGGTACCTTACATCTAACTTTTGTACCATTCATGCTTAAGACATGACACTTGCTACACTATTTGTCATGACATTGAAGTACTTGCTTGATAAATATAATTATATTTCATTGATGAAGAACACAAATGCAGTGTTTGGAGGTGTGACTATCTGAATGTGGTCATCTGCCCACCTGGTGCTGATCGGCCCACTTGAGGAGGGTTCCTTCATGCTTAAGCCACGAAACGTGACACACTATTGGTCATTGCATTCTACTAGTTTGGTGTGAAATATGAAGTATTTCATTCAGAAACAACAGAGTTATAGTGCTTTCAAGGTTGACAAGTGAAAGGTGAAAAATGGGCTAAGGGGTGTAGGTGAGAAAAACTCATTTTAAGGCTTGAAAACCACTTTCAAAGCCCTAGAAACCCGTTTTAGGCATCATTGAAACAATAGCGAGAGTCTAAGAGAGATTTGAAATTTTGACCAAAATAGCCATGTTACCCCGTGGAAAAAAATCCAACATGGTAGACATGAGAAGAGGTAGGTTAACTTAAACTCCATCTAAGTTTTGAACCCTTCATATTTAAGCCATCATATATGAAGGTATTTTGTATAGATAGTCACATGATTTCGAGTGCAATTTGGAATAAATAAGCACGAGTAAATTTTCTTAAAGACAAACAAAATTGAATAAGCCCGTAGCGTGAGTGCAATTTGTGTTCTTATTTATTCCAAATTGCAGGAGAAAATCATCTGATTATCTATTAATAATATACATGAGAAAATACGAGGTAGCTTCTCATAACTACGTAGAAGAAAAGCGCGCGCATCACGTGCAAAATTAATTTATTCAAACCCTGCAAGTGACGTTGACCTTGACATTGACATTGACCAATCATCCTGACCAATCAGAATGTCTGGTTTGCCTCTTTCTTTGCACTGAATAAACTCTCTTCTGCACTGAATTAACTGAGAACTGCACTCATCTTAACCAATCAGAACTGAGAAATGTTTTTATGTATATTATTAATCCAGAAATAACAGAGTTCTGGTGGTTGAAAGATTGAGAGCCTGCACAACTGATTTGCCTACTTGTGCTGGTTTGCCCCATTTCTCTGCTGAACTGCCAACCTTCTGTGCTGATATGACTTCGTATGTCCTAGAGTCATTCGGGCGTCTAAAACTTTCAAACCCTTGAGCATACAGCAACGGGACAACATAATCATAGTCAACATTTCAAACTTCCAACTTTCCAAACTTTCAGCTTTTCAAACTTAAAACTTTTCAATGACTTTTAATATCGCCTCATCTTTTTGTGCTAATATCGCCTCGTTTTTTGTGCTCATATCGCCCAATTTGTTGTGCTGATATCGCCCCATTTTTCGTAGTCATAGTCTCAGACAGTCTAAGTCATAGTCATAGCTATAGGAATTGTAATGGGATATGAACCATCGCCGACGGCATATTAAACAAGGTGGTACATTAACCCTAACCCCATCTAACTTTTGAACCATTCGTGCTGAAGCCATGAAACTAGCCACACTGTTGAACATTACATTGAACTATTTGCGTGATAAATATGGGTATATTGCATTGCGGAATAACAGAGTTCCAATCTTTGGTCCTGTGACCATCTGAATTTTGAAAGAGTGAAAATCTTCAGTAACGGTTTAGGTGTTTAAAACCATTTGTACATCGAAAACAATTACTTTTCAGACAATAGTAACTCTTTTTAACGATAATCCAACAACACGAAAGCGTTTTAAACACTGAAAATTTGACCACGAGTACCATTCTACCCCTAAAAAAAATTCAAGGTAGCGGAAATGAAAAGAGGGTCCCTTAACACTAACCCCATTTAACTTTTGACTCATTCATGCTTAAGCCATCAAACTTTTCACACAACTGGTCATTGCATTGAACTAGGTTGGTATGAAACAGGAAGATATTTTATGCAGAAGCAACACAGTTATAGTGGTTGGAAGATTTCTGGGAGAGATGAGCCATCGCCGAGGGGATATGAACCAAGGTGGTAGATTAACCCTAACCCCTTCTAACTTAAAAACCATTCCTGCCTAAGCAGTGAAATTTATTACACCATTAGACATTGAATTGAACTAGTTTGGTACTAGATATAAAGGTATTTGATTCAGAAACAAGAGAGTTATAGGGGCTGAACGATTGCGAGAGAATATGCAACATCGCCGAGTGGATATGAACCATCGCCGAGGGGATAGGAACCAAAGTGGTACGTTAACCCTAACCCCATGTAATTTTTGAACCATTCGTACGTAGGCTACGAACCTTGTAACACTGTTGAGCATTTCATTGAACTACTTGCTTGATAAATATGAGTATATTGCATTGCTAAGTAACAGAGTTACATTCCTTTGAACTGTGACCATCTAAATTTTGAAAGACTGAAATTCCTACGTAGGGGTTTAGATGTTTAAAACCATTTGTACACCGAACATAGTATTTATCAGACAATAGTAACTCTTTTTACTGATAATCAAACAATAAGAAAGCGTTTTATACACTGAAACTTTTGACCAAAAGTACCATACTACTCCTTTAGAAAACAATCCAAGATAGCGGAAATGAAAAGACGGTGCCTTAACCCTAACCCCATGTAACTTTTAATCCATTCCTTCTGAAGCCATGAAATTTGTCACAGTGATGAGCATTGCATTGAACTGCTTGTGTGATAAATATGAGTATATTGCATTACGGAATGACTGAGTTCCATTCTTTGGAACTGTGAACATCTAAATTTTTTTAAGTTAGGGTTTAGGTGTTTAAAACCATCTGTTCACCAATAAAAAGTACTTTTCAGACAATAGTAACTATTTTTAATGATAATCAAGCAATAAGAAAGCGTTTTAGACTAGGTACTAGTAGGTACTAGGTACTAGGTACTAGGACTAGGTACTAGTAGGTACTTTTGACCAAAAGTACCATGCTACCCTTTTGGAAAAAAATCTGAGATGGCGGAAATGAAAAGAGGGTCCATTAACCCTAGCCTCCTCTAACTTTTAACTTATTCATGCTTAAACCATTATACCTCTCACACTAGTGCTCATTGGATTCAACTAGTTTGGTATGAGACAAGAACATATTTTATGCGTAAGTAACAGAGTTATAGGGGTTGCAGGATTCCGAGGGGATATGAACCATCGCCGACAGGATATGACCAAGGGTGTACCCTAAAATCATCTCACTTTTAAACAATTCCTGCTTAAGTCTTGAAATCTATTACATCATTAGACATTGAATTGAGCTAGTTTGGTGTTAGGTATTACGTTATTTCATTTAGAATTAACAGTGCTATGGGGCTTGAATAATTGGGAGAGAATATGCACCATCGCCGAGGGGATATCAACCATCGCCGAGGGGATATGAACCAAGGCGATACGTTAACCCTAACCCCATATAACTATTGAACCATTTCTGCTTAAGCCATGAACCTGGTGATACTGTTAGGCATTGCATTGAAATACTTCTTTCATAAATATGAGTATATTGCACTACGGAATGAGAGAGTTCCAGTCTTTGGAATTGTGACCATCTCGATTTTGAAAGACTGAAAGTGTTAAGTAAGGGTTCACGTGTTGAAAACAATTTTTACACGGAAAAAAATACTTTTCAGACAATAGTAACTCTTTTTAATAATAATCAAACAAAAGGATAGCTTTTTAGACACTGAAAATTTTGAGCATGGTATTCCTTTGGAAAAAAATCCAAGATGACGGAAATTAAAAGAGGGTTCCCTAACCCTACCCCACGTAATTTTTGTCTCATTCATTCTTAAGCCATGGAACGTATGACACTATAGGCCATTGGATTGAACTAGTTTGGTATGAAGTATAAAGCTATTTAGTTTAGAAAAAACAGAGGTTTAGGGGATAAAAGATTGCGACAGGATATAAACTATCGCCGAGGGAATATAACCCTACACCGAGAGGATGTGAAATAAGGTGGTACGTTAACCCTAAGCCCATCTCACTTCTGCCCCATTGATGCTTAAGGCATGAAACTTGTCACACTACGAAACATTGATTTGAAATAGTTTGGGATGAAATATAAAGTTATTTCGTTTAAAAACTACAGAATTATAAGGGTTGGACGACTTCGAGAGGATATGAACTATCGCCGAGGCGATATCAACCATCGCCGAGGGATATGAACCAATGTGGTGCATTAACCTTAACCCCATTAACTTTTGAACCATTCGTGCTTAAGCCATGAACCTTATTACACTGTTGGGCATAGCATTTAACTACTTGCGTGATAAATACGAGTATCCTGCATTGCGAAATGACTGAGTTACAGTCTTTGGAACTGTGACCGTCTGAATTTTTAAAGACTGAACTTCTTAACTAAAGGTTTAGGTACAATGTATATATGAAGTTCATATATTTGGAACAACGGTATTAGATACGTGTGATGCATGATCCTCGCAGTAGAGAGCGCTATTTCTGCAGTAGCGAAAGTCAGGCCTGTACAGGATTTGAACCACTGACCTCTCCGATACTAGTGCAGCGCTATACCAGTCGAGCTAACAAGCCAGCTAGGAGCAGGCCGCTAAGTTGATTCCTAATAAACGAATATCATGTGTGATGACACGTATCCAGTACCGCACATCTACTGCGAGGATCATGCATCACACGTATCTAATACCGCAGTTCAAATTATATGAACTTCATATATATATTGTATCTGATTTATCATCACATGACCCAGGTCAGTGAGCCGGTCAAGTACCAGTAAGTAAATAAACCAGTCACTCATCCAGTCAGCCATTAGTCACAGACGCAAATAACTTGGTGGCGCCGGTTTTTAAAAAACTTTCTAGATAGAGGCCAAAACGCCCTTTTTTAGTCAAAATTTTGTCTTAGCGAACCGGTGAAAGTCTGAGTAGATGGGCAAATGAATACTTTTTTCAAATCAATGAAGTTTATTGTTGTGTTTCATGTTACAATGTTGCTTCAATTCCACCTTCCAGGAAATTCATCTATACACTGACATGAGATACCTTTTAAAACCCCTTTAAGGCCAATAACAACATCGACTAAACTTTAAAACTAACAAGAAAACTTGATTGATGTTTGTAATTTATTTCTGTAGTTTACACGTACAAATGAGATCCAGTTATTTTTTCTAGGTTGCTACAAACATCTTCATTATTGAATCGTACTCTCTCTTAATCATCACGTTTGAAAAGTGATCTTCTCCTAGCTTGTCTTCGTTTAAATCAAACTTGGGCAGCGCAAAAGAAAAAACAGATGCAAGATAAATTTTGTATCTTAGTAGCTAGAGTTTCCAAGATCATGCATCAGACACTGACATTATATGCAGTTACCGCAGAAGTTACCGAATTAGAGACAGAAAAGTATTAAAAAGACACCGTGTATCAATAAAGAAACGCGAATTGTCGAAAGACAAGTAAGAAATAACAGAAGAAAGAAAGAGAGAAATAAACTGGAGTTGAAAGTGACTCCTTTTTAATCTTCTACGCTTACCAGTGAAGAGTGACACGTAGGAGAAATTTGTTGGAGCAGTTCCCCCTCGTCTCCTCTCCAACACAGACTGGTGCCTCAGTCCCCGATATAACCTCTTAGACAGCCAGTTTGCCGCTGTTTTGCTGTTTTTATTTTATTTCATGGAACATTATAAGCCAATTTACACAACCCGAATATAGCAGTGCTGATAAAGATAAATTGATAAACTGATAAATTAAGGGCTAGAAATACATTTACTAGAGCTCTGCTAGATCTATGTATGAAATAATCCATTTTTTCTTCTTTACAGAAACTTTTTGCAAAACCGTGTTTTTTGAGCCCTATTCTGAGCTTGTTAACTTAGTACTTATTCGTAAAATTTCGCTAAAAACATTGCGTTTCCCCTAGATTTCGTATTTTCTTACAGATTTTAACGCAATCCAATGAAAAAAGTGGGTTTTCACTTGTTTCCAGATACGTCAAGTCTTGCTCAAGTCTGGCTGGAAACACGGTTTTTAAATGTTATCTGTAGACAAGCCAAAAGCAACTTTTTTTAATAGAATGTGTCGAAATCTGTAAGAAAACACTAAGATTTGTTTGATACCCAATGTTTTCTACGAATTTTGACAAAAGACTGAGATCATCAAGTCTTGCTCAACTCGCGCTGAAAAGACGGTTTTGCCAAAGGTATATTGAAACAGGCCAAAAGTAATCTTTTTAAATAGATTTCGTTGAAATCCGTAAAAAACACTAAAATTTGCTTAACACCCGACGTTTCCTGCGTAATTTGGCCAGAGAGAGGATTGGGTCAAGTCTTACTCAACTCGTACTGAAAGCACGCTTTTGCAAAAATTATCTAGAAACAAGTTAAAACCAACTATTTTGAAGAGAATGTATTGAAATATGTAAGAAAAAATTGAAATTTGCTAGATACGTGATATTTCCTACTTAATTTGGCTAGAGACCATAATGCGTCAAGTGTTGCTGACCTAGCACTGAAAACAGCAGTTTTGGGAAAAAGATGACCGACTGGAGACCAACTTGCAGACTGACTGGTGACTAACCTTGTAATTGAGTAGGTGCTTTTCTAGCGCTGACCGACTGGCTAACTGACTTAATGGTTCCTGATTGCCTGACAAAGTTTTTGACTAACTGGTTGACTGATTGACAGAATTACTGGTTAATGACTGGCGAGTTACTGGGTAGCTGACAGGTTTCCTGGTGCCTGTTCACCGACTGGTGACTGAGTGGACCGACTACTCACTGACTAGGTAACTTAATCCTGATTGACTGGGTAACTTACTAACAGACTGATTAGTGTCTGAGTGATTGATTGGCTGGTACCTGGCGCATTTCGCGGTCTGGCCAAATTTTCAAGAAACATTGGGTCTCAGGTAAAGTTTAGTGTATTCCTACGGATTTTAACAGCTTCTGTTCAAAAAAAGTGGTTTTGGGCTGTTTGCAGATACTTTTAGCAAAACCGTATTTTGAGCGCGAGCTGAGCAAGACCTGGCGCATTTCTACCAGCAAGTCAGTTAGCCAGTCAGAGAGCCAGTCAGTCCACCAGCTAGTCAGTGAGACAGTCACCAGTCAGATAATCAGTCTGTCCTCAGTCTGTTCGAAAGTCGATTCACCAGTCAGATAGCCAGTCAGGCACCATTGACACATTCCACCAATCAGTCAAAGATTAACTTGCCAGTGAGTGACCGATAGTAAGTCAGCTGGTCTAATACTAAAAAGTCAGAGACCCTATTTTTCCTGATAACTCTGGCCAATCCGTAAATTACGTCAAGTCTCGCTCAACTCGCTCTGAAAATATGGTTTTTCAAAAGGTATCTGCAAACAAGCCAAAACTATTTTCATTCACTAGATTGGGTTGAAGTCTGTAAGAATACACATAACCTAACCTGGGACCCAATGTCTAGCGCGAAATGTGGTCAGAGTGCGAAATGCACCAAGTTTTGCTCAACTCGCCCTGAAAATACGTTTTTCCAAGAACAAACCCCAAACCAGCGAAAACCAATTCTTTCGAGTAGATTGTGATAAAACCTGTAAAAAATTATTAAAATTTACTCGAGACGCGAAGCTTCCTCGAAAATTTGGTCAGAGGGTAAAACGCGCCAGGGTTTGCTCAACTCGCGCTCAAAATACGGTTTTCCAAAATGTATCTTCAAGCAAGCCAAAACTAAGTTTTTCGAACAGAATGTGTTAAAATCTATAAGAATGCACTAAAATTTACCTGAGAACCGATGTTTCGTGCAAAGTTTGGCTAGGGGATAAAATGCGCCAAGTCTTGCTCAGTTCGCGCTCAAAATACGGTTTTGGAAAAAGTACCTGCAAACAGGTCAAAACCACTTTATTTGGAAAAAAAGTGTTACAATTCGTTGGAATGCACTAATATTTACCTGAGACCTGATGTTTCTTGCAAAATGTGGCCACAGCACGAAATGCGCCAAGTCTTGCTTAACTCGCCGTGAAAATACGGTTTTCCAAAAACTATCCCCTAACAAGCCAAAACCAATTCTTTCGACTAGATTGTGTTAAGACCTGTTAGAAGTTTACTCGAGACGGGATGCTTCCTTCAAAATTTGGTCAGAGGAAGGGATGCGCCAAGTGTTGCTCAGGTCGCTTTTACAAAATGTATCTGCAACTAAGCCAAAACCACCTTTTTTGAACAGAATGTGTTAAAATCCATAAAAATACACTTAAATTAATCTGAGACCCGATGTTTCTTGCCAAATGTGGCCACGCGACACAATGCGCCAAGTCTTGCACAACTCGCCCTAGAAATTCGGTTTATTAAACACTATCCCAAAAGAGCCAAAACCAATTCTTTCGACTAGATTCTGTTAAAACTTGTAAGAAATCATTAAAATTTACTCAAGACAAGATGCTTCCTGCAGAATTTGGCCAGATGGTGAAATGCGCCAGGTCTTGCTCAGCTCGCGGCCAAAACATGGTTTCTGCGAACAAGCAAAAACTACCCCTTTTAAACAGAATAGGTGGTTTCCTAACTTAAAATGCTAGTTAAGTGACTGGTACCATTACAGCTGACTGACTGGTTTACTAACTGACTGAGATAATGCTTACTGTCTGATTGACTGGCTGACTAAGTCACGGGTACCTGACCGCCTGACTGGTTGACTGACTCACTGGTACCTGATTAGCCACCATTACGTCGGACTAATTGTCTGGTTAACCGACTGGTTAGACTTACTGGCAACTAGCCAGTTTACCGACTGGTTGCCTGACCAGTTGACTGATTGGTTGACTACCATGGTGACTGACGGGTGATTCACTATCTAACTGAGTCTTTGAATGACTGTCTGGCTGACTGGTAACCTTTTGATCTGGGGACGGACTGGTTTACTAAGTTACTGGTACCTAATTCGCTGACTGACTGGTCGACTAAATGGTTGAAAGAGACAATGGTTCCTAAGCATTTAATTAACTGGCTGACTAGCTGGTTGACTAACTCACTGGCAGCTGACCGGCTGACTGACTGGTTCATTGACTCACTGGTACCTGACAAGCGATCATAACGACGGACTAATTGACTGGTTAACTAACTGGTTGACTGACTCACTTGTAGCTGATAGGGCCATCGAGTACTTGCCTGACCGTTTGACGGACTGGTTGACAATCCTGATGACTGACAGGTAACTTACTAGCTAACTGACTGTCTAAATGACTGGTGATATGTTGAACTGGTGACTGACTTAGTCACAGTTGACTGAACCTCTCACTGACTGGTCGACTGACTAGTTGAGTGGTTCCTGAAGGGCTGTTTAACTAGCTGGCTAGCTTTTTGACTGACTAAATGATCAATGATTAGTGACTGGCGACTGACTGACTCAGTGACTGGTTGAATGAGTCATTGGTAACCGAATGCCTAGCTGAGTTGTTGTCTCTCGTGACCGACCAGTGACTGACTTTCTAACTGACGACTGAGTAAAAGGTGTACTGACTAATTGACTAACTCACTGTTACCTGACCGAGCGATTGACTGGTTGAGTAATAGCTGGTTGACTGACTGGCTGACTGACAGCTGGACTGACTCAGCGGTATCTGACAGCGCCATTGACTCACTATTAACTGACTGGGCCATGGAGTTGTTGACTGCATTGCTGACCAACTCACGAGTGATCTATGGCTCGACGTACTCACTGGAAATTAATCGGGTAAGTGAGAAAATTTCCTTTACTGAGTCAGGTGTTTACTGAGTGGTTGCTTGACAGGCTGACCCACTGGCTAACGTATGGGCCGAATAGTGACTGACTGCATAAGGGACTGGCTAACCGACTTATCACTAACTAAATAACGGATAGGTTGCCTGAATCACTGGTACCCTACTAGTTCACTGACTGCCTCATTGCTTTGCCGGCTGACTGTTGATTAACTGGCTAACTGACTAGTTATTGAGTGTCTGGCTAATTGGGTAACTTAGTGGCTAAATCTTAGGTTGACCTCGTTATCTACTGCGGGGCTGACTGAATAGCTGACTAAACTGTTGACTGACTGGTTGATCGACTTCCTGTCCATTTCACAAGTTACTGTCTTACTGGTTGTTGACTGTCTTCCTACCTGACTAATTGACCAGTTGACTGCTGACCTACTGGTATCTGATCTGGTGACAGACTGCGTCGGTGCCTAGCAAACCGACATGTGACTGACTTAGTAACTGACTAGGTGAAATTATAGCTGATTGACTAGATGAGTGAATTGTTATCTGAGTTAATGATACCTGACTACTTAACTGATTGGTGGACTGATTGATGGTATTACTGGTTAGTGAGTAGCTACCGACTAAGTGGCTGATTTGTTGACTGCCCCACTGGTGCCTGATTGGCTATTTGACCTGGTAACTGACCTTTTGACCAACTGGTGACGGAGCGTCTAGCTTACAGGTGACTTACAGGCCAGCGCACTGGCTAATTGGCTTACTGGTACCTGACAGCTGCCTGACTGTTTGATTGAATGAATGACTGAGAGATAGAGACTGAATTAATGGTTTTTCACGGAAGAGTGACCGCCTGACCAAGTTGCTGACTGGTCCACTGACTCTTTTGCAGTATGCTGACTAACTATTTGACTCGTGACAGACTGACTCACCGACTGGTTGACTGGCTTGGTGATTAATTTGTTGAGAGACTTATTACTGGCTGACTAGTGTCTGACCGTCTGATTGGTTGAAACAATCACTGAAGCCTGACCAACTCACTGAATGGTTTACTGACTTGTTGGCCGAGTGGTAATTCACTGAGTTACTGGGTAGTAACTGACTTGCAGACTGAGTGGCTGTGACTGACCAACGGAGAGACTTGCTCGTACTTGACCGATCGGATGTCTAGTACGCTTCCTAGCTGACCCCACTAGCTGTAGACTGGCTTTGTGATTAGTTGACAGAGTGGTTGAGTGTATTTTATGTATCTGCTTGTGTCTCTGAATGTTTGACTGACTTGCGGACCGATTGGTGAAAGACTGGCTAACTGACTCTCCACCTTTCAGTCAGGCACAATAATGGTTAGTAAACCACATACTCACAGTATCAGTCAGAAAGTCAGTCACTACTAGTTTGTGAGTCACATGTCAGTTAGCCAATAAGTCACTTTCTAAGAAAGCCAGTCCATTAATCCGTCACTCAATGGGCAGTTCAATCAGCTATTCAACCACTTGGTCAGCCAGTCAGTTAGCCAATAAGTTAACGTATACTCAAGACAATGAGTTGTCCAGCTATTCACAGAACAGTCAACAATTCGTCAGTAAACGTTTGAACCAGTCAGTGAGTCAGTCAGCTAATATAGCGGTTGGTCAACAACCAGTCACTCATTCCGCTTGTTGGGCAGTCAGTTAGTCTGCAATGCTCTCAACAAGCTAGTGGAGAATTCAGTTAGCCATTCAGTTATCCAATCAGTCAAAAAATCATGCCACCAGTCTGCCAACTCACTGATCAAGAACTCATTCACCCTCTCAGTCGAACACTAAGTCAACCTGCCGTTAGCGTGTTAATCAATCAGTCAGTCGGCCAGTTACTCAACATGTCAGTCACTTAGTCACTAAGTCATCGCTAAGTTTGTAAGTTGCAAGTCAGTTAAGCAACCATCCAATCTGTGAGTCAGAGAGTGAATCAGTCAGTCCATTATTTAGCAAGTCAGCTTGTTAATCAGCTACTCAGGTACCACTGAGTCAGTTCACCAATCCCTTAGTAGCTCATCTCCGAGATAGAAAGCCAGTAGGTCAGCAGTCGGACAGGAAGACAATAGGCCAATTAAAGCATATGGCACGAGTGAGTCAGTCAAAGGGTGGGTCAACTGGGAAGGTACCATTGAGTCAGTCAACAAGTCATTCAAAGTGTCACTGCTCTGTAATCAAGACAGTCACCAGCAAAGCAGTCAAAAAGGTAGTCGCAAGGTCAGGTACAAATAAGTAAGTCTACTTATTTGTTCGGTCAGGTACCTGTAGGTACCTTAGTGTACCTTAGTGAGTCCGTCAGCACTTCAGACGAACACTCAGTTGTAGAGTCAATCAATCAAGCAAAAAACTTGTTATTTAGCCTGTCAGTGCAACTAATGAGTCACTCAGTCTCCTTCGCGTACCATCAATTAGAACTCAGTCATCAAGACACTGAACCAGTCAGTCAGCCAATCAGGTCGTAGTGAGTTATCGTACTAATCCGTCCGTACTGAGTGAGTCAGTCAACTAGTCATTAAATCAAGCCGTCTTCGATCAGTTAGCCAATACGTAGGCCAGTCAGTCAACAGTCGCTCAGCAACTCAGTTAAACTGTTAGAGAACATATCAATTGCGAACCGTCAGTAACCAGTGCAACAAACATATGAAATACATATATGAACTGCGGTTATGAAACGTATATGTGCACGATCCTTCGCAGTAAAGCACTATTTAAGCAATAGTGAAAATCAGACCTGAAAAAAATTCAGGCCATTACGGGACTCGAACCGCAGTTCATATATGTATTTCATATGTTTGTTGTTTGATTTATCATCTACGGGTTTATGTCGAATTAATTTGATGGCCTGCTCCCAGTTGGCCTATTAGCTCAATTGGTAGAGCGCTGCACTAGTATCACAGAGGTCAGTGGTTCGAGTCCCGTACAGGCCTGAATTTTTTTCAGGTCTGACTTTCACTATTGCTTAAATAGTGCTTTACTGCGAAAGATCGTGCACATATAAGTAACCAGTGCGTTTCTCAACTAGACACCGAGCTGATAAGCTAACACCGAGAAAGTCAAGCAGTCAGTAAGACAATTAGTCATCAGTGAGCCTGTCGGCCACCAGTCGATTATCAAGTCAGTTACCAGTCAGTATGTCACTAGGTAGTCAGGCGGAAAGTCAGTTAGCCGGTCATTCACCAATCGGTCAGCAAGTTAGTCAACCATTCAAATACAGAGTCAGAAACCGGCAATTCAATGAACCACTCATTCAACTAATCACCAAGACAGTCAATCGCTAGTGATGTCAGCCAGCCAGCAACCCAGATAGTCAACCGGTCAAGTACCAGGAAATCTGCCTCAGTCAGTCACTCAGTCACTCAATCATCAAGTCAGTCAGCCAGTCAGTTACAAGAAAGCCAGACACTCTAGAAGTCAATCGACCGGACAAGCAGCGGACTCGGTACAAGTGCCCCAGTAAACCATTTAGTCAATAGATTAACAGATCACCAGTTAGTCACAGACATTCAGTTAAATAGTGGTCGACCAGTCAGTCAACCGCTCAGGGAAATATTCGGTGAGTTGGCCAGCTACCAGGGAGTCCCTGAACCAGTTAGTTAACCAGTCAATTAGCCCGTCCTTATGTTTGCCAGTCAGGTACTAGTAAGTCAATCAACCAATCAGTCAGCCCGTGAGGTAAGAGTGAGTTAGTCAACCAGTCCATGAGTCAGTGACCATTACCTCAATCAGTTAGTAAACCGATTAGTCAACCAGTCAGTCACACAGTTAGTAACCCGTTATTTATCAAGTCACTCACAAGTCGCCTAGCAGCGTGCTAAACCAGCCGGTGATTCGGCCGGTGATTCGGCAGTGAGTCTTACAGTCAGTTAGCCAATCATTCACCAATCGGTCCGCAAGTGTGTCAAAAATTCAGAGACACAGGCAGATACAAGCAACACACTCAACAGCTCAGTCAACTAATCACTAAGCCAGTCTACAGCTAGTAAGGTCAGCCAGGAAGCGTACTAGATATTCAATCGGTCAACTAGAAGCAAGTCTCTCTGTTGGTCAGTCACAGCCACTCAGTCAGCCAGTCAGTTACCACTCAGTATGACAGTTAAATACCACTCGGCCAACTGGGCAGTCAACCAGTCTGTCAGGTGGTCAGGTTCCAGTGATTGACTCAACCAATCAGACACTCAGACACTAGTCAGCCAGTAGCAAGTCTGTCAACAAGTTAATCACCCAAAAAGGCAACCAGTCAGTGAGTCAGTCTGTCACCCGTCAAATAGTCAGTCAACCAGCTACTCGGCTAGTTAGTCAGCCCTTCAGGATCCACTCAACAAGTAAGTCGACCAGTCAGTGAGAGGTTCAGGTAAGAGTGAGTCAGTCAGTCACCAGGTCAACATATCACCAGTCAGACAGTCAGTTAGCTAGTGAGTTACCAGTCGGTCATCATGATTGTCAATCAGTCAGTCAAACGTTCAGGCAAGTACTCTATAGGCTGGTCACCTATCAGTAAGTCAGTCAACCAGTTAGTTAACCAGTCAATTATTCCGTCGTTATGATGGCTTGTCAGGCATCAGGGAGTCAGTTAACCAGTCAGTCAGCGAGTGAAATTCCAGTGAGTTAGTGAACGATTAACTCATTAACTCAGTTAAATAGCTAGTCGGCCAGTTAGTGCAATGCTCACGAACCGTTGTCTCTTTCAATTAGTAAGTCGAACAGTCAGTCAGCGGACCAGGTACCAGTAACTTAGTAAATCAGTCCGTCACCAGGTCAACAGGTCACCAGTCAGTCAGACAGTCATTCAGAGAGTCAGTTAGATAGTGAGTCACGCGTCAGTCACCATGTTAGTCAACCAATCAGTCAACTGGTCAGGCAACCAGTCGGTAAGCTGGTCCGTTACCAGTAAGTCTATCAACCAATTTGTTAACCAGACAATAAGTCCGACGTGGTGGTGGCTCATCAGGTACCAGTGAGTCAGTCAACCAGTCAATTAGACAGTAACCATTACCTCATTCAGTTGGTAAACTTAACCTTAACCCTGACTTGACCAAGAGCTGAGCAGGACTTTGCACATTTCACCATCTGGCCAAAGTCTGCAGGAAGCATCGCTTCTTGAGTAAATCAATGATTTCTTACAAGTTTTAACACAATCTAGTCGAAAGAATTGGTTTTGGCTCGTTTGGGATAGCTTTCGGTAAACTGTATTTCTAGAGCGAGTTGAGCAAGACTTGGCACACTTCGTGCTGTGGCCACATTTCGCAAAGAACATCGGCTGTCAGGTAAACTTAAGTGTTTTCTTATGGATTTTAACACATTCTGTTCAACAAAGGTGGTTTTGGCTTACTTGTAGATACATTTTGTCAAACCGTATTTTGAGCGCGACCTCAGCAACACTTGGCGCATCTCACCCTGTGGCCAAATTTTGCAGGAACTATTTGATTAACTTGCTGACTAGCTAGTTGACTGACTGAATGAGTTAATCGTTGACTATCTCACTTGCCGGATGACTGGATGACCGGATGACCGGATGACTGACTGGTTCACTGACGCACTGGTACCTGTCAAGCCATCATAACGATGGACTAATTGACTGGTCAACTAACTGGTTGACTGCCTCACTTGTAACTGGTAGGCCTATCGAGTACTCGCCTGAACGTTCGACTGATTGGTTGACAATCCTAATGACCGACTAGTAACTCACTAGCTAAGTGAGTAACTGACTGCCTGGTGATATGTTGACCTGGTGTCTACTGAGTCACTGTAGCCTGAACCTCTCATTGACTTGTCGAGTGACTACTTGAGTGGTTCCTGAAGGGCTGACTAACAAGCCGACTAGGTGGTTGACTAATTAAATGATCAATGGTCACTGACCGGCCAGTGACTGACTCAGCGACTGGTTGAATAAGATTTTGGTACCCCAATGCCTAGCTGAGTGGTTGATTCACTCGTGACTGACCAGTGACTGACTTTTCAACTGACGATTGAGTGAAAGGCACACTGACTAATTGATTAATTTACTGGTACCTGACCAGCCGACTGACTGGTTGAGTAATAGCTGGTTGACTGAGTGGCTGACTGATTGCCTGACTGACTAAGTGGTATCTGACCGGCTGACTGACAAGGTGATTGACTCACCGTACCCTCACTGGCCCGTGGAGTTGTTGACTTCCTTGCTCACCAACTGACGAGTGATCTATGGCTCAGTTTACTCACTGTAACTTGACTCGCTCACAAACAAATTTTCCTTGACTGTGTCAGTTGTTTACTGATTGGTTCCTTGACAGGCTGAGCCACTGGCTAACTGACGTGTTGGTTAACTAGTGATTAACTGGGTAAGGGACTGGTTAACTGACTTATCACAGACTAATTGACGGATATGTTGACTGAATCACTTGTACCTGAGTAGCTCACTGACATGTTCAGTGCTTTGCCGGCTGACTGTTTAATAACTGGCTAACTGACCATGGATTGACGGTCTGTCTAATTTGGTAACTTAGTGGCTAAATCATAGGATGACGTCGTTATTTACTGCCTGGCAGACTGACTACTTGACTAATTTTTTAACTGACTGGTTGACTGACTTCCTGACCATCTTACGTGTAACTGTCTTACTGATTGGTGACTGTCTCCCTGCCTGACTGATTGACCAGTTGACTGCTGACCTACTGATATCTGATCTGGTGACAGACTGATTGGGTGCCTAGAAAACCGACAGGTGAATGACTAGGTGAAATTGTAGCTGGTTGGCTAGATGAGTGAATTCTTATCTGGGTTAATGATACCTGGCTACTTAACTGATTGGCCGCCTGATTGACGGTATTACTTCTTACTGACTGGCGAACGACAACGTAGGGGATGTTTTGACTGCCTCACTTGTGTCCGATTGGCTATTTGACTTGGTAACTGAACTGTTGACCAGCTGGTGACTGAATGGTTAACTTACTGGTGACTGGCTGGCCACCGGAATGAATAACGTACTCACTGGTACCTGACCGGCTGCCTGACTGTTTGACTGAATGAATGACTGAAAGGTTGAGGGACTGAGTTAATGGTTTCTTACGGAGGAGTGACTGGCTCACCACGTTGCTGACTCGACTCTTTGGCCGTCTTGTGACTAACTTGCTTTTTGACTGGTGAAAGACTGACTCACCGACTGCTTGACTGGCCGCGTGATTAACATGTTGACAGACTTACTACTGGCTGACTAGTGTCTGACTGTCTGCTTGGTTGAGTCATTCACTGGAACCTGACCAACTGACTGACTGGTTGAACGCCTTGTTGGGGGAATGGTAATTAACTGCCATACTGAGTGGTAACTGACAGCTTGATTGAGTGCCTGTGACTGACCAACGGAGAGACTTCCTTGTACTTGACCGGTTGAATATCTAGTACGCTTCCTCGCTGACCCCACTAGCTGTAGACTGGCTTAGTGATAAGTTGACGTAGTGGTTGAGTGTATTCCTTATATCTGCCTGTGTCTCTGATTGTTTGACTGACTTGCGGACCAATTGGTGAATGACTGGCTAACTAACTGTCCAACTCACTGCCGAATTACCGGCTGACTGATTGGTTTAGCACGCTGTTCGTCGACTTGTGAGGGACTTGATAAATGACGGGTGACTAACTGTGTGACTGACTGATTGACTAATCGGTTTACTAACTGACTGAGGTAATGGTCACTGACTCATTGACTGGTTGACTAACTTACTCTTACCTGAGGGGCTGACTGACTGGTTGATTGACTTACTGGTACCTGACTAGCAAACATAAGCACACGCTAATTGACTGGTTAACTTACTGGTTCAGGGTTCAGGGTGGCTGGTCAACTCACCGAATGTTTGCCTGAGCGGTTGACTGACTGGTCGACTAACCTGGTGACCGATCGGTGGATCACTATTTAACTGAATGTCTGAGTAACTGACTGGTGATCTGTTATACTAGTGACAAACTGGTTTACTGAGGCACTGGTACCGAATCCGCTGACTCTCCGGTCGATTGACTTCTGGAGTGTCTGGATTTCTTGTTACTGACTGAGTTGACTGACTGAGCCAGATTTGCTGGTACTCGACAGGTTGACTATTTGGGTCGCTGGATGGCTGACCTTACTAGCAATTCACTGTCTTCGTGATTTGTTGACTGAGTGGTTCATTGAATTGCTGGTTTCTGACTGTGTATTTAAATAGTTGACTAACTTGCTGACCGATTGGTGAATGACCGGCTTACTGACTTTCCGACTTACTACCTAGTGACAGACTGACTGGTAACTGACTTAATAACCGGCTGGTGACCGACCGGCTGGTGACAGACCGGCTGGTGACCGACCGGCTCACTAATCACTGATTGTCTTACTGACTGGTTGACCTTCTCGGTGGTAGCTTATCAGTTCATTGACTACTTGACAAACTCACTGGTTCCTGATGGTTCGCTATTGATTGGTTGACCATCTGGTTAACTGACTTGCTGCGCGACTGGTGACTGGCTGGCCTACGTATTGGCTAACTGATCGAAGACGGCTTGAATGAATGACTAGTTGACTGACTCACTGCGTACGAACGGATTGCTAAAATAACTCACTACGAACTAAGAGACTGACTGACTGGTTCAATGTCTTGACGACTGAGTTCTCATTGATAGTACGCGAAGGAGACTGAGTGTCTTACAGATTACTTAGACTTACTGGCCAAGTAATAAGTTATTTGCCTGATTGATTGACTCTACAACTGACTGGTCGACTAATCTGGTGACTGACCTACAGGTACTTGCCCTAGTGACTAAGTAGACTTACTTATTTGTACCTGACCTTCCGGCTAGCTGTTCGACTGCTTTGCAGGTGACTGCCTTGATTACTGAGTAGTGACTCTTTGAATGACTGGTTGACTGACTCATTGGTATTTGCCAATCTGACCCACTGTTTGACTGACTCACTGGCGCCATATGCTTTGATTGGCCTATTGACTTCCTGACCTACTGCTGACTTACTGGCTTTCTATCTAGGGGATGACCTACTAAAGGATTGGTTTAGTGACTCAGTGGTACCTGACTAGCTGATTGACAAGCTGACTTGCTAAACAATAGACTGACTGATTCACTGTCTGAATCACAGATTGGATGGGTGCTTAACTGACTTGTAACTTAGAAACTTAGCGAATACTTAGTGACTGACTGACTAAATGACATGTTGACTAGGAGTTTAGGTAAGTCTTTTGTTGAATTAAAGGTTGGTTGGCTAAATGGCTCACTGACTTGCTGATTAACTGGCTGACTGACTGATACATTAACACGCTAACGGTGAGGATGACTTAGTGTTCGACAGAGAGGTTGATTGAGTTCTTGATCAGTGAGGTGGCAGACTGGTCGACTGATTCTCTGACTGATTGGATGACTGATTGGCTAACTGAATTCTTCACTAGCTTGTTGAGTGCATTGCATACTAACTGACTGCCTGACAAGCTTAATGGGTGACTGGTTGTTGACCAACCGCTTCATTAGCTGACTGATATACTGACTAGTTGAAAGGTGGACTGACGAATTGCTGAGTGCTATAATGAATAGCTGGTCAACGCATTGTCTCGATTATAGGTTAACTTATTGGCTAACTGACTGGCAGATCGAGTGGCTTAATAACTGACTGCACTGCTGATTGACTGACGGTTTCATGGACCGGCTTACTTAACCGTTGACTCAGTAGCTGAGTGACCGGTGATTCACAAACTAGTGGTGACGAACTTTCTGACTGATAGTGTGAGTATGTGGTTTTTTGACCGTTTGTCTCACTTTCTGGAAGGTTGAGAGTCACTAAGCCAGTGTTTTACCAATCAGTCCGCAAGTGAGTCAAACTTTCAGAGACACATGCAGATATAAGAAATACACTCAACCACTCTGTCAACTAATCATTAAGCCAGTCTACAGCTAGTTTAGGGTTAGCTAGGATGCGTACCAGATATTCAACCGGTCAAGTACGAGCAAGTCTCGCCGTTGGTCAGTCACAGTCACTCAATCTGCAAGTCAGTTACGACTCAGAAACTCAGTGAGTTACCACTCGGTCAACAAGTCAGTAAACCAGTCATTCAGGTGGTCAGGTTCCAGTGATTGACTGAACCAATCAGACAGTCAGACACTTCTCAGCCAGGAATAAGTCTATCAAGAAGTTAATCACCCAGTCAGTGGGTTAGTCTGTCACCAGACAAATAGTTAGTCACAAGACGGCAAAGGAATCAGTGGACCAGTCAGCAACTTAAACAGCTGTTCACTCTTCGGTAAAAGCTATTAATTCAGTCTCTATATCTCTCAGTCATTCCTCCAAAGAAACAGTCAGGTAGCCGGTCAGGTACTAGTCAGCCAGTTAGCCAGTGCGCTGGCCTGTAAGTCACGTGTAAGTTAGCCCCTCCGTCACCAGTTGGTCAACAGGTCAGTTATCAGGCACCAGTGAGGCAGTCAACAAATCAGCCAGGTAGTCGGTTGCCACTCAGTAACCAGGAATACCATCAATCCGTCAACCACTCAGTTAAGTAGTCAATCAACTCAGATAACAATCCACTCATCCTGTAAATCAGCTACAAATTTCAACTAGTCAGTTACTAAATCAGTCACATGTCTGTTTGCTAGGCACCGACGCTGCCTGTCACAGGATCAGATACCAGTAGGTGAGAAGTCAACTGGTCAATCAGTCAGGCAGGGAGACAGTCACTAATCAGTAAAACAGTATGTCGTGAAATGGTCAAGACGTCAGTCAACAACTCAGTCAACAGTGTAGTCAACTAGTCAGTCAGCTGGGCAGTAAATAACAAGGTCAACCTATGATTTAGCCACTAAGTTACGCAATTAGCAAGACAGTCAATGACTAGTCAGTTAGCCAGTTAGTCAATAGTCAGCCGGCAAAGCACTGAGACGGTCAGTAAACTAGTCAGGTACAAGTGATTCAGTCAACCTATCCGTCATTTAGTCATTGATAAGTCAGTTAGCGAGTCCCTTATGCAGTCAGTCACTATTCGGCCAAAATGTCAGTTAGCCAGTGGGTCAGCCTGTCAAGCAACCACTCAGTAAACAACTGACTCAGTCAAGGAAATTTTCTCAGTCAGCCGGTCAAGTTCCAGTGAGTACGTCGAGCCATAGATCACTCGTGAGCTGGTTAGTAAGGCAGTCAACAACCCCACGGGCCAGTCAGCTAGAAGTGAGTCAATCGCGCTGTCAGTCAGCCGGTCAGATACCACTGAGTCAGTCAAGCAGTCTGTAAGGCAGTCAGTCAACCAGCTATTACTCCACCAGTCAATCGGCCCGTCAGGTAACAGTGAATCAGTCAATTAGTCAGTGAGCCTTTCACTCAGTTGTCGGCTAGAAATTCAGTCAGCCATTGTCATGAGTGAGTTAACCACTCAGCTAGGCACTCGGTTACCAATGACTCCGTCAACCAGTCACTGATTCAGTCAGTCGCCAGTCAGTAACCACTGATCATTCAGTCAGTCAACCAACTAGTCGGCTAGTTAGTCAGCCCTTCAGGAACCACTCAACCAGTCAGTGGACCAGTCAGTGAGAGGTTCAGGTACCAGTGACTCAGTCAGTCACCAGGTAAACATATCACCAGTCAGTCAGACAGTCAGTTAGCTAGTGAGTCACCAGTCGTTCACCAGGTTTTTCAACCAGTCAGTCAAACGGTCAGGCAAGCACTCGGTACGCTGCTCAGCTACCAGAGAGTCAGTCAACCAGTTAGTTAACCAGTCAATTAGTCCGTCGTTATGATAGTTTGTCAGGTACCAGTGAGTGAGTCCACTAGTCAGTCAGCCCGTCAGCTCCCAGTGAGTTAGTCGACCATTAACTCATTGAGGCAGTCAACCAGCTAATTAGCCAGTTAGTCAGCCGTTCTGCAACCATTTTCAACCAGTTAGTCAACCAGCTAGTCAACCAGTTAGTCGACGAGTCAGTCAGCGGTTCGGGTACTAGTGACTCATTAAACCAGTCCGTCACCAGGTCAACAGGTTACCAGTCAGTTAGACAGACCTTCATAGACTCAGTTATCTAGTGAGCCACCAGTCGGTCACAATGTTAGTCAACCAATCAGTCAACCGGTCAGGCAACCAGTTGCTAAGCTGGTCAGTTACCAGTAGGTCTATCAACCAGTTAGTTAACCAGACAATTAGTCCGACGTGATGATGGCTAATCAGGTACCAGTGAGTCAGTCAACTAGACAGTTAGGCGGTCACGTACCAGTGAGTTAGTCAACCAGTCAATCAGACAGTAAACATTACGTCAGTCAGTTAGTAAACCAGTCAGTCAACAACTCAGTCAGCTGTAAAGGTACCAGTCACTTAACTAGCCGTAAAGTCAACCACTCACATAACTAGTTAGTCAGCAAGTCAGTTACCAGTCGGTTAGCATGGTAGTCAACCAGGTTTTCAGCTGGACAGGTAAGAGTGAGTCAGTCAACCAGCCAGTCAACAAGTTAGTCATTAGTCAGTTAACCCTTCAACAAACCATTCACTCAGTCAATCAGTCAGTGAAAAGATATTAAGTCACTAAGTCGATCAGGCACCAGTGATTCTGTCAACCACCCACTTAGCCAGTCAGTCGGCTAGTCTAATAGCGGGTCGAGTACCCTTGATTAGTTAAACCAGCAAGCCAGGCAGTCAATGTTCAGTCAACCAGTCAGTCATCAGTTGGTCAGACAGTCAGTTGGCCAGTTATTCAACAGTTCGTCAGCAACTCAGTGGACTAGTCAGTTAACCAGTCAGTCACCAGTGAATTAGTGAGTCAGCATGTCAGTCAAAAAGTCAGATGGCCAGCCGGTTACCAGTCAGTCAGTAAGTTAGCCAGTCAGTGATCAGGTAGTCAGCAAGGCGGTCAACCGGTCAGTGAGCTGGTCAAGTACCAGTAAGTAAATAAACCAGTCAGTCATCCAGTCAGCCATTACTCAGTGAGAGGCAAATAACTCAGTGGCGCCGGTTTTTAAAAATCTTTCTAGATACAAGCTTAAACGCCTTTTTTTTGTTAAAATGTGTTGAAATCTATTTCAAAAACAAGAAAAATTAAGTCTAGGTTAAAAGCAATATTTTCAGCGAAATACGACTTAAGAGTGAAAAACAATTACTTGGCTGTAGCTCAAATCGGACTCAAAAACACGATTTCGCAAAATAGTCTCTGGAAACAAACCAGTACACACAAGTACAACAGAAATGGAAAGGTTGAAATTTATATTTCACTCATCATCACCAACCATTTTCATGCCTCGTGGCACATAGGGTCCTCCCAGAGCTTTTCTATTCCTCTCGATTGGTTGCTGCTGTCCGTACATCCTCCCATAACCTCCAACCTCCCTCTTTCCTTTCCATTTCTGTAACTCTTTATTTATTATGAGACAAGGTTTGAAGATACCAAGAAACGCAAGGGTATTTTTGAAACTGCGGCAAGTTTGCCCACGATTTTTAAATTACAGCTGAGGAGTGGGCAGCTCAGCAGAAAAAGGGAGTGCAGCCTCTCAATCTTCCAACCACTATAACTGTTGTTTCTGCATGAAATAACTTTACATTTCATACCAAACTAGTTCAATGCGATGAACAATAGTGACTTAAGCTTGAATGGGTCAAAAGTTATATGGGGTTAGGGTTAACGTGCCACCTTGGTTCTCATCCCAACGGCGATTCTTCATATCCCACCGGCGATGGTTGATATTCCCTCGCAATCTTCCAACCTCTATAAGTCTGTAGCTTCCGCATGAAATATGTTCCTGTTTCATACCTAACTAGTTGAATCTAATGACCACTGGTGTGAGAAGTGTAATGGCTTAAGCATAAAGAAGTCAAAAGTTAGATGGGGTTAGGGTTAAGGCGCCCACATCTCATTTTGGTACTTTTGGTCAAAAGTTTTATTGTCTAAAACACTTTGTTATTGTTTGATTATCATTAAAAAGAGTTTCCATTGTCTAAAAAGTATTCTTTCGATGTACAAATGGTTTTACACTTAAACCTTTACTTAAGGAGTTCAGTCTTTCAAAATTCCGACGATCACAGTTCCAAAGACTGTAACTCAGTCATTTCGCAATGCAGGATACTCGTATTTATTACGCAAGTAGTTCAATGCTATGCCCAACAGTGTAATAAGGTTCATGGCTTAAGCACGAATGGTTCAAACGTTAGCTAGGGTTAGGGTTAATGCACCACCTTGTTGCGTATTCCTTGGCGATGGTTCATATCTCCTCGGCGATGGTTCATATCTTCTCGGAGTCCTCCAACCCCCATAACTCTGTAGTTTCTTAATGAAGTAACTTTATATTTCATACGAAACTTTTTCAAATCAATGTTGCGTAGTGTGACAAGTTTTATGGCTTAAGCATGAATTGGGGAGAAGTTAGATGGGGCTAGGGTTAACGTACCACCTTATTTCACATCCTCTCGGTGTAGGTTTATATCTCCTCGGCGATAGTTCATATCCTGTCGCAATGTTTCATCCCTTAAGTCTCTGTTGTTTCTAAATTAGATAACTTCATATTTGATACCAAACTAGTTCAATCCAATGGCCAATAGTGTCACACGTTCCATGGCTTAAGAATGAATGAGACAAAAAGTTACGTGGGGTTAGGGTTAGGGTCACAGTTCCAAGGACTGGAACTCTCTCATTCGGTAATGCAATATACTCATATTTATCAAACAAGTATTTCAATGCAGTGCCCAAAAGTGTCACCAGGTTCATGGCTTAAACGGGAATGGTTCAAAAGTTAGATGTGGTTAGGGTTAACGTACCGCCTTGGTTCATATCCCCTCGGCGATGGTTGATATCCCCTCGGAGATAGTGCATATTCTCTCCCTTTATTAAACCCCTATAACGCTGTTAATTCTAAATGAAATAACGTAATACTTAACACCAAACTAGTTCAACTCAATGTCTAATGGTGTAATAAATTTCAGGGCTTAAGCAGGAATTGTTTATAAGTGAGAAGGGGTTAGGGTTAACCTAACCGCTTGGCTCATATCTCCTCGGCGATGGTTCATATCCCCTCGCAATCTTCCAACCCCTATAACCCTGTTGCTTTCACATAAAATTTGTTCTTGTTTAATACCAAACTAGTTGAATCCAAGGATTACTAGTGTGAGAAGTGTAATGGCTTGAGCATGAATAAGTTAACAGTTATATGGGGTTAGGGTTAAGGGACCCTCTTTTCATTTCCGCCACCTTGGATTTTTTTCCTAAGGGGTAGCATGGTACTTTTGGTCAAACCTTTCATTGTCTAAAACGCTTTCTTCTTGTTTGATTATCATTAAAAAGAGTTACTATTTTCTGAAAAGTATTTTTTACCGTTGTAGAAATTGTTTTAAACCCGTAAACCCTTATTTAAGAATTTCAGTCTTTCAAAATTCAGATGGTCACTGTTCCAAAGACTGGAACTCTGTCATTCCGTAATGCAATATACTCATATTCATCACACAAGTAGTTCAATGCAGTGCCCAACAGTGTTACCAGGTTCATGGCTTAAGCAGGAATGGTTCAAAAGTTAGATGGGGTTAGGGTTAACGTGCCACCTTGGTTCATATCTCCTCGGCGATGGATGATATCCCCTTGGTGATGCCGCATATTCTCTCCCAACCGTCCTTTCATTTCCGCCATCTTCGATTTTTTTCAAAGGGGTAGTATGGTACTTTTGGTCAAACTTTTCAATGTCTAAAACGCTTTCTTATTCTTTGATTATCATTAAAAAGAGTTAATATTGTCTGATAAGTCCTATGTTCGCTGTGCAAATGGTTTTAAACATCTAAACCCCAACTTAAAAAATTTCAGTCTTTCAAAATGTACATGGTCAAAGTTCGAAGGAATGTAACTCTGCTACTTAGGAATGCAATATACTCATATTTATCAAGCAAGTAGCTCAATGAAATGCCCAACAGTGTTGCAAGGCTCGTAGTTTAAGTACGAATGGTTCAAAAATTACATGGGGTTAGGGTTGACGTACCACTTTGGTTCATATCCCCTTGGCGATGGTTCATATCCCCTCAGCGATGTTGCATATTCTCTCGTAATGGTTGAACCCCTATAACTATCTTGTTTTTGAATCAAATACCTTTATATTTAGTACCAAACTACTTCAGGTCAATGCCTAATGGTGTAATAAATTTCACTGCTTAGGCAGGAATGGTTTTTAAGTTAGATGGGGTTAGGGTTAATCTACCACCTTGGTTCATATCCCCTCGGCGATCGCTCATCTCCCTCAGAAATCTTTCAACCACTATAACTGTGTTGCTTCTGCATAAAATATCTTCATGTTTCATAACAACCTAGTTCAATCCAATAACCACCAGTGTAACAAGTTTGATGGCGTAAGCATGAATCAGTCAAACGTTAAATTGGGCTAGTGTTAAGGGACCCTCGTTTCATTTCCACCATCTTAAATTTTTTTGAAAGGGGTAGCATGGTCAAAATTTTCAGTCTTTAAAACGCTCTCGTGTTGTTGGAATATCATTAAAAAGAGTTACTATTGTCTGAAAAGTACTTTTCTCGGTGTACCAATGGTTTTAAACACCTAAACCCTTACTGAAGAATTTCAATCTTTCAAAATTCAGGGACCAAAGATTGGAACTCTGTTATTCCGCCATGCAATATACCTTTATTTATCACGCAAATAGTTCAATGTAATGTTCAACAGTGTGGCAAGTTTCATGGCTTCAGCACGAATGGTTCAAAAGTTAGATGGGGTTAGGATTAACGTACCACCTTGATTCATATGCCGTCGGCGATGGTTCATATTCCCTTACAATTCCTATAACTATGACTATGACTTAGACTGCGACCTACACTATGACTACGACTGTCTAAGACTATGACTATGACTATCAGTATTTCATTGACCCTTCCTATAAGTAGGACTATGTTTATGGGTATGACTGTCTGAGACTATAAAAATTGGGCGATATCAGCACAACAAATTGGGCGATATGAGCACGAAAAAAGGAGGCCATATCAGCACAAAAAGATGAGGCGATATTAAAAGTCATTCAAGAGTTTTAGGGTCAAAAGTTAAATGAAGTTAGGAAGTCAGTGAACCAGTCAGTAAGCCGGTCAAGTACCATTGAATCAGCTTGTCAGTCACCAGTCAGCTAGCCCTCCAGGTGTAACTTGGTCGGTCAGTCAGTCGTTTACCAGTCAGTTAGACAGTCAGTTGGATGTCGGCCAACAGGGGAGTGAACCAGTCTGGTAACAGTAACTCGCTCAACATGTGATTCAGTCTGCCACTCACTGAAGCAGGCAACTATCAGTCGGTGAGGAAAGCAGTGAACCAGTCAGTCAGTCCGTCTGTCAATAACAAGTCGGTTAGCGAGTCCATTAGCCAGTTAGATACCAGTCAATCAATAACTCAGTCACCAATCAGTCTGTTAGTAAGTTAGCCAGTCAATAACCATTTAGTTACCTAGTCAGTTACTAGTCGGTCAACAAGTCAGTTAGCCAGTCAATCAACCTGTCAGTCAGTCATTCCATTCTTTGAAAAAAATCCAAGATGGCGGAAATAAAGAGAGGGTCCCCTAACCCTAACCCCACGTAACTTTTTGTCTCATTCATTCTTAAGCCATGCAACGTATGACACTATTGGCCATTGGATTGAACTAGTTTGGTATCAAATATGAAGTTATTTAATTTAGAAACAACAGAGATTTAGGGGATGAAACATTGCGACAGGATATGAACTATCGCCAAGGAGATATAAACCTACACCGAGAGGATGTGAAATAAGGTGGTACGTTAACCCTAGCCCCATCTAACCTCTCCCCCATTCATGCTAAAGCGATAAAACTTGTCACACTACGCAAGATTGATTTGAAAAAGTTTCTTAATATTCGTGCTTAAGCCATGAACCTTATTACACTGTTGGGCATAGCATTGAACTACTTGCGTAATAAATACGAGTATCCTGCATTGCGAAATGACTGAGTTACAGTCTTTGGAACTGTGATCGTCGGAATTTTGAAAGACTGAACTTCTTAAGTAAAGGTTTAGGTGTAAAACCATTTGTACACCGAAAGAATACTTTTTAGACAATGGTCACCCTTTTTAATGATAATCAAACAATAAGAAAGTGTTTTAGACCATAAAACTTTTGACCAAAAGTACCATGCTACCCCTGTGGAACAAAACCCAAGATGGCGGAAATGAGAAGTGGGCGCCTTAACCCTAACCCCATCTAACTTTTGACTTATTGATGCTTAAGCCATTACACTTCTCACACTAGTGGTCATTAGATTCAACTAGTTTGGTATGAAACAAGAACACATTTCATGCGGAAGCTACAGAGTTGTAGAGGTTGGAAGATTGCGAGGGGATATCAACCATCGCCGGTGGGATATGAAGAATCGCCGTTGGGATGTGAACCAAAGTGGCACGTTAACCCCCATCTAACTTTTGACCCACTCAAGCTTAAGTCACTATTGTTCATTGCATTGAACTAGTTTGGTGTGAAATATAAAGTTATTTCATGCAGAAACAACAGAGTTATAGTCGTTGGAAGATTGAGAGGCTGCACAGCTTATTTGGCCACGTGTGCTGATTTGCTCCCTTTTTCTGCTGAACTGCCCACTCCTCAGCTGTAATTTGAATGTAATTTGAATGAGTTAATGGTCGACTAACTCACTGGGAGCTGACAGGCTGACTGACTAGGTGACTCACTCACTATCGCCGAGGAGATATGCAAGCTATCACAACGACGGACTAATTGACTGGTTAACTAACTGGTTGACTGACTCACTGGTAGCTGACCAGCCTACCGAGTGCTTGCCTGACCGTTTGACTGACTGGTTGAAAAACCTGGTGAACGACTGGTGACTCACTAGCTAACTGACTGTCTGACTGACTGGTGATATGTTTACCTGGTGACTGACTGAGTTACTGGTACCTGACCCTCTCACTGACTGGTCCACTGACTAGTTGAGCGGTTCCTGAAGGGCTGACTAACTAGCCGACTAGCTGGTTGACTGACTGAATGATCAATGGTTACTGACTGGCGACTGACTGAATCAGTGACTGGTTGAAGGAGTCATTGGTAACCGAATGACTAGCTGAGTGGTGAACTCACTCGTGACAATGGTTGACTGAATTTCTAACCGACGACTGAGTGAAAGGCTCACTGACTAATTGACTTACTCACTGTTACCTGACCGGCCGATTGACTGGTTGAGTAATAGCTGGTTGACTGACTGCCTGACAGACTGCTTGACTGACTCAGCTTTATCTGACTGGCTGAGTGACAGCGCGATTGACTCTCTTCTAGCTGAGTGGCCCGTGGAGTTGTTGACTGCCTTGCTAACCAGCTCACGAGTTATCTATGGCTCGACGTACTCACTGGAGCTTGACAGGCTAACTGAGAAAATTTCCTTGACTGAATCAGTTGTTTACTGAGTGGTTGCTTGACAGGCTGACCCACTGGCTAACTGACGTTTTGGCCGAATAGTGACTGACTGCATAAGGGACTGGCTAACTGACTTATCATTGACCATATGACGGATAGGTTGACTGAATCACTTGTACCTGACTAGTTTACTGACCGCCTCAGGGCTTTGCTAGCTGACTATTGACTAACTGGCTAACTGACTGTCTGGCTAATTGCGTAACTTAGTGCCTAATCATAGGTTGACCTTGTTATTTACTTTCCGGCTGACTGACTAGTTGACTAAACTGTTGACTGAGTGCTTGACTGACGTCTTGACCATTTCATGACATTGACCATTCACGATGACATTCACGTCTTGACCATTTTCACGACCATTTCTTACTGATTGGTGACTGTCTCCCTGCCTTACTGATTGACCAGTTGACTGCTGACCTACTGGTATCTGATCCGGTTACAGACTGCGTCGGTGCCTAGCAAACAGACATGTGACTGATCTAGTAACTGACTAGTTGAAATTTGTAGCTGATTGACAGGATGACTGGATTGTTATTTGAGTTAATTGACTACTTTACTGAGTGGTTGACAGATTGATGGTATTACTGGTTACTGAGTGGCGACCGACTACCTGGCTGATTTGTTGACTGCCTCACTGGCGCCTGATAACTGACCTCTCGACCAATTGGCGACGGAGGGGATAACTTACGCGTGACTTACAGGCCAGCGCACTGGCTAACTGCCTGACTAGTACCTGACCGGCTACCTGACTGTATGACTGAAGGAATGACTGAGAGAGACTGAGTTAACAGCTTGTTACGGAAGAGTGAACAGCTGTTTAAGTTGCTGACTGGTCCATTGATTCCTTTGCCGTATTGTGACTAACTATTTGACGGGTACCAGACTGACTCACTGTCTGGTTGACTGGCTGGGTGATTAACTTCTTGATAGAATTATTCCTGGCTGACAAGTGTCTGACTGTCTGATTGGTTGAGTCAATCACTGGAACCTGACCACCTAAATGACTGGTTTACTGACTTGTTGACCGAGTAGTAATCCACTGAGTTACTGAGTCGTAACTGACTTGCAGATTGAGTGGCTGTGACTGACCAACGGAGAGACTTGCTTGTACTTGACCGGTTGAATATCTGGTACGCTTCCTAGCTAACCCTAAACTAGCTGTGGACTGGCTTAGTGATTAGTTGACTGAGTGGTTGAGTGTATTTCTTATTATCTGCTTTTGTCTCTAAAAGTTTGACTCACTTGCCGACCGATTGGTGAAACAGTGGCTAAGTGACTCTCCACCTTCCAGTCAGTCAGAAAAACGGTCAGAAAACCAGAAATTCACACTATTAGTCAGAAGGTTAGTCACCACTAGTTTGTGAATCACCGGTCATTTAGCTACTGAGTCAACGGTTAAGTAAGCCAGTCCATTAAACCGTCAGTCAATCAGTAGTTCAGTCAGTTAATTAACCACTCGATCAGCCAGTCAGTTAGCCAATAAGTTAACCTATGATCCAGCCAATGAGTTGACCAGCTATTCGTTATAGCAGTCAACAACGCATCAGTCTAACTTTCAACTAGTCAGTATATCAGTCAGCTAATGAAGCGGTTGGTCAACAACCAGTCACCCATCCAGCTTGTCAGGCAGTCAGTTAGTATGGAAAACATTCAAAAAGCTAGTGAGGAATTCAGTTAGCCAATCAGTAATCCAACAAGTCAGAGAATCAGTCGACCAGTCTGCCACCTCACTGATCAAGAAGTTAATCACCCTCTGTGTCAAACAATAAGTCATCCTTCCCGTTAGCGTGTTAATCTATCAGTCAGTCAGCCAGTTAATCAGCAAGTCAGTGAACCATTTAGCCAACCAACCTTTAATTCAACAAAAGACTTACCAAACTGTTAGTCAACATGTCAGTCAGTCAGTCACTAAGTAATCGCTAAGTTTCTATGTTACAAGTCAGTTAAGCACCCATCCAATCTGTGATTCACACAGTCAATCAGTCAGTCCATTATTTAGCAAGTCAGCTTGTTAATCAGCTAGTCAGGTACCACTGAGTCACTAAACCAATCCTTTAGTAAGTCATCCCCTAGATAGAAAGCCAGTAAGCCAGCCGTCGGTCAGGAAGTCAATAGGCCAATTAAAGCAGATGGCGCCAGTGAGTCAGTCAAAGAGTGGGTCAGCTGGGCAAGTACCAATGAGTCAGTCAACCAGTCATTCAAAGAGTCGCTACTCAGTTATCAAGGCATTCATATGCAAAGCAGTCAAACGGCTAGTCGGAAGGTCAGGTACAAATAAGTAACTCTACTTAGTAACTAGGTAGTCCCCAGGTTAGTCGACCACTCAGTTGTAGAGTCACTCAATCAGGCAAATAACTTATTACTTGGCCAGTAAGTCCAACTAATCAGTCAGACACTCAGTCTCCTTCGCTTACCATCAATGACAACTCAGTCATCAAGACACTGAACCAGTCAGTCAGTCTCTTAGTTCGTAGTGAGTTATTCTAGCAATCCGTTCGTACGCAGTGAGTCAGTCAACTAGTCATTCAGTCAAGCCGTCTTCGATCAGTTAGCCAATACGTAGGCCAGTCAGTCACCAGTCGCGCAGCAAGTCAGTTAACCAGATAGTCAACCAATCATTAGCGAACCATCAGGACCCAGTGAGTTTGTCAAGTATTCAGTGAGCTTATAAGCTACCACCGAGAAAGTCAACCAGTCATTAAGACAATCAGTGATCAGTGAGCAAGTCGGTCACCAGCCGGTCGGTCACCAGCCGGTTATCAAGTCAGTTACCAGTCAGTCTGTCACTAGGTAGTCAGTCGGACAGTCAGTAAGCCGGTCAATCACCAATCGGTCACCAAGTTAGTCAACCATTTAAATACACAGTTAGAAACCGGGAATTCAATGAACCACTCAGCCAAAAAATCACAAAGACAGTCAATTGCTAGTAGGGTCAGCCAGCCAGCGACACAAATAGTCAACCTGTGAAGTACCAGCAAATCTGCCTCAGTCAGTCAACTCAGCCAGCCAGGCAGTAAGAAGAAAGCCAGGCACTCCAGAAGTCAATCGATCGGAGAGTCAGCGGATTCGGCACCAGTGCCTCAGTAAACCACTTTGTCACTAGTATAACATATCACCAGTCAGTTACTCAGACATTCAGTTAAATAGTGATTCACCGATCGGTCACCAGGTTAGTCGATCAGTCAGTCAACCGCTCAGGCAAACATTCGGTGAGTTGACCAGCTACCAGTGAGTCCCTCAACCAGTTAGTTAAGCAGTCAATTAGCCTGTGCTTATGTTTGCTAGTCAGGTACCACTAAGTCAATCAACCAGTCAGTCAGCCCGTTAGGTAAGAGTAAGTTAGTCAACCGCTCAATGAGTCAGTGACCATTACCTCAGTCAGTTAGTAACCGATTAGTCAACCAGTCAGTCACACAGTTAGTCACCCGTCATTTATCGTCACTCACAAGTCGCATAACAGCGTGCTAAACCAATCAGTCAGCCGGTAATTCGGCAGTGAGTTGGACAGTTAGTTAGCCAGTCATTCACCAATTGGTCCCCAAGTCAGTCAAACAATCAGAGACATAGGCAGATATAAGGAATGCAGTCAACCACTCAGTCAACTATTCACTAAGCTAGTCTTCAGCTAGTGGGGTCAGCGAGGAAGCGTACTAGATATTTAACCGGTCAAGTAAGAGGAAATCCCTCCGTTTGTCAGTCACAGGCACTCAATCAACCAGTCAGTTACCACTAAGTATGGCAGTTAATTTCCATTCGGCCAACAAGGCGGTCAACCAGTCAGTCAGTTGGTCAGGTTCCAGTGAATGACTCAACCAAGCTGACAGTCAGACACTAGTCAGCTTGTAGTGGGTCTGTCAACAAGTTAATCACGCGGCCAGTCAACCAGTAGGTGAGTCAGTCTGTCACCAGTCAAAAAGCAAGTTAGTCACAAGACGACCAAAGAGTGGAGTCAGCAACGTGGTCAGCCAGTCACTCTGCCGTAAGAAACCATTAACTGGGTCTCTCAACCTTTCAGTTATTCATTCAGTCAAACAGTCAGGCAGCCGGTCAGGTACCAGTGAGTACGTTATTCATTCCGGTGGCCAGCCAGTCACCAGTAAGTTAACCATTCAGTGGCCAGTTGGTCGACAGCTCAATTACAAAGTCAAAATGGCCAGTCGGACAGAAGTGAGGCAGTCTCAATATCCCCTACGTTGTCGTTCGCCAGTCAGTAAGAAGTAATAGCGTCAATCAGGCAGCCAATCAGTTAAGTAGCCAGGTATCATTAAACCAGATAAGAATTCACTCATCCAGTCAACCAGCGACAATTTCACCTAGTCATTCAACTGTCGGCTTTCTAGGCACCCAAGCAGTCTGTCACCAGATCAGATATCAGTAGGTCAGCAGTCCAATGGTCAATCAGTCAGGCAGGGAGACAGTCACCAATCAGTAAGACAGTTACACGTGAAATGGTCAAGAAGTCAGTCAACCAGTCAGTCAAAAAATTAATCAAGTAGTCAGTCTGCCAGGAAGTAAATAACGACGTTATCCTAATATTTAGCCACTTAGTTACCCAATTAGACAGACAGTCAATCTAATGTCAGTTAGCCAGTTATTAAACAGTCAGTCGGCAAAGCACTGAACCAGTCAGTGAGCTACTCAGGTACAAGTGATTCAGTCAACATATCCGTCAATTAGTCTGTGTTAAGTCAGTTGACTAGTCCCTTACCCAGTTAATCACTAGTTAACCTACACGTCAGTTAGCCAGTGGGTCAGCCTGTCAAGCAAGCACTCAGTAAACAACTGACACAGTCAAGGAAATTTTGTTTCGTAGAGAGTCAAGTTACAGTGAGTAAGCTGAGCCATACATAACTCGCCAGTTGGTCAGCAAGGCAGTCGACAACTCCACGGGCCAGTGAGGTTACGGTGAGTCAATCACCTTGTCAGTCAGCCGGTCAGATACCACTGAGTCAGTCAAGCAGTCAGTCAGCCACTCAGTCAACCAGCTATTACTTATTCATGCTTAAGCCATTACACTTCTCACACTAGTGGTCATTGGATTAAACTAGTTTGGTATGAAAGAAGAAGATATTTTATAAGGAAGCCAAAAAGTTAAAATGGTTGGAAGATTGCGAGGGGATATGAACCATCGCCGAGGGAATATGAACTAAGGGGGTAGGTTAACCCTAACCCCATCTCACTTTTCAACAATTCCTGCTTAAGCCATAGGATATATTACACCATTAATTAGACATTGAATTGAACTCGTTTGGTGTCAAGTATTGCGTTATTTCATTCAGAATTAACAGAGTTATAGTGGTTGGAAGAAGGTGAAAAACGGGATAATGGGTGGAAGTGAGAAAAACTCATTTTAAGGCTTAGAAACCACTTTTAAAGCGCTAGAAACTTCTTTACGGCACTACTGAGCCAACACCAGGAGTTTGAGGGAAATTTGAAATGTTTACAAAGATGGCCATGTTACCCCTTTGGAAAAAAATCCCAGATGGCTGACATGAAGAGAGGTAGGTTAGCCCTGACCCCATCTAACTTTTGAACCATTCATGCTTAAGCCATGAAACTTGTTACACTATTATCCATTGGATTGAGCTAGGTTGGTATGAGAGATAAATATATTTCCATGCGAGCGCGCATTTAACAACAAAGTTACAGTGTCAAGGTCCTCAAGTCTTAGTGATAGACTTAGAATTTCTCTAAATTGGTCAAAATTTTCAGTCTCTAAAACGCTTTCTCTTTGTTTGCTTATCATTAAAGAGAGTTACTATTGGCTTAAAAGTAGTTTTTCGATGTAAAAATCATTTTCAACGCGTACACCCCTAGTTAAAAAATTCAGTAATTTTTACAATTTAAAGGGTCACACTTTGGAAGATTGTAGCTCTGTTATTCCTCAATGAAATCCATCGTCATTTATAGCTCCAATGGCTTATTGTTTTTGCAAGCTTGATGTTTGTTGTTTTTGTTCAGGCCCAAATGACCCTATAACATACGAGGGCATATCAGCGTACAAAGTGGGCAGTTCAGCACAAAAAGGGAGCAAATCAGCATACGTGGGCAAATCAGCTGTGCAGCCTCTCAATCTTCCAACCACTGTAACTCTGTTGTTTCTGCATGAAATAACTTTATATATCATACCAAACTAGTTCAATGCAAAGAACAATAGTGTGAAAACTTCATGACTTAAGTTTCAATGGTTCAAAAGTTAGATGACGTTAGGGTTAACGTGCCACCTTGGTTCACATCCCCTCGACGATTGTTCATATCCAACCGGCCGCGGCGATGGTTTATATCCCCTCGCAATCTTTCAACCTCTATAACTCTGTAGCTTCCGCATGAAATATGTTCTTGTTTTATACCAAACTAGTTGAATCTAGCATGAAAAACTAGTTGAAACTAGTTGAACTAGTCAAAAGACAGATGGGGCTAGGGTTAAGGCACCCTCTTTTCATTTCCGCCATCTTGGATTTTTCGCCAAAGTGGTAGCATGGTACTTTTGATCAAAAGTTTCATTGTCTAAAAAACTCTTATTGTTTGATTATCATTCAAAAGAGTTAGTATTGTCTGAAAATTACTTTTCTCGGTGTACAAATGGTTTTAATCACATAAAGCTTTACATAAGAAGTTCAGTCTTTAAAAATTCAGACGGTCACAGTTCCAAAGACTGCAACTCAGTCATTTCGCAATGCACGATACTCATATTTATCACGCAAGCAGCTCCATGCTAAGCCCAATAGTGTAATAAGACTCATGGCTTAAGCACGAATCGTTCAAAAGATAGACGGGGTTAGGGTTAACGTACCACCTTATTTCACATCCTCTCGGTGTAGGTTTATATCCCCTCGGCGATGGTTCATATCCTGTCGCAATTTTTCATCCTCTAAACCTCTTTTTTTCTAAATCAAATACCTTCATATTCATACCAAACTAGTTCAATCCAATGGCCAATAGTGTCACACGTTTCAAGGCTTAAGAATGAATGAGACAAAAGTTACGTGGGGTTAGGGTTAGGGTCACAGTTCCAAGGACTGGAACTCTCTCATTCGGTAATGCAATATACTCATATTTATCAAACAAGTATTTCAATGCAGTGCCCAAAAGTGTCACCAGGTTCATGGCTTAAACGGGAATGGTTCAAAAGTTAGATGTGGTTAGGGTTAACGTACGGCCTTGGTTCATATCCCCTCGGCGATGGTTGATATCCCCTCGGAGATAGTGCATATTCTCTCCCTTTATTAAACCCCTATAACGCTGTTAATTCTAAATGAAATAACGTAATACTTAACACCAAACTAGTTCAATTCAATGTCTAATGGTGTAATAAATTTCAGGGCTTAAGCAAGAATTGTTTATAAGTGAGAAGGGGTTAGGGTTAACCTAACCGCTTGGCTCATATCTCCTCGGCGATGGTTCATATCCCCTTGCAATCTTCCAACCCCTATAACTCTGTTGCTTCCACATAAAATTTGTTCTTGTTTAATACCAAACTAGTTGAATCCAAGGATTACAAGTGTGAGAAGTGTAATGGCTTGAGCATGAGTAAGTCAACAGTTATATGGGGTAGGGTTAAGGGACCCTCTTTTCGTTGCCGCCATCTTGGATTTTTTTCCTAAGGGGTAGCATGGTACTTTTGGTCAAACCTTTCATTGTCTAAAACGCTTTCTTCTTGTTTGATTATTTTTCTGAAAAGTATTTTTTACCGGTGTAGAAATTGTTTTCAACACGTAAACCCTTATTTAAGAATTTCAGTCTTTCAAAAATCAGATGGTCACTGTTCCAAAGACTGGAACTCTGTCATTCCGTAATGCAATATACTCATATTCATCACACAAGTAGTTCAATGCAGTGCCCAACAGTGTTACCAGGTTCATGGCTTAAGCAGGAATGGTTCAAAAGTTAGATGGGGTTAGGGTTAACGTACCACCTTGGTTCATATCTCCTCGGCGATGGATGATATCCCCTTGGTGATGGCGCATATTCTCTCCCAATTATTCAACCCCTTTTACGCTGTTAATTGTATATGAGATAATGTAATACTTAACACCAAACTAGTTCAATTCAGTGTCTAATGGTGTAATAGATCTCAGGACTTAAGCAGAAATATACAATTTCTCTTAAGAATATCTGTTGCTTCTGCATAAAATATGTTCTTGTTTCATACCAACATAGTTGAATCCAAAGACCACTTGTGTGAGAAGTATAATGGTTTAAGCATGAAGAAGTTAAAAGTTAGAGGGGGTTAGGGTTAGTGGACCCTCTTTTCATTTCCGCTATCCTGGATTTTTTTCCAAAGGGGTAGCATTGTACTTTTGGTCAAATTTTTCATTGTCTAAAACGCTTTCTTATTGTTTGATTATCATTAAAAAGAGTTACTCTTTTCTCAAAAGTACTTTCTTTGGTGTACAAATGGTTTTAAACATCTAAACCCTCACTTAAGAATTTCAGTCTTTCAAAATTTTGATGTCCACAGTTCCAAAGTTTGGAACTCCGTCATTCCGTAATGCAATATACTCATATCTATCACACAAGTAGTTCAATACAATGCCCAACAGTGTGACAAATTTCATGGCTTCAGCAGGAATGGGTTAAAAGCTACATTGGGTTAGGGTTAAGGCAGCGTCGTTTCAGTTCCGCCATCTTCGACTTTTGTCAAAGGGGTAGTATGGTACTTTTGGTCAAACTTTTCAATGTCTAAAACGCTTTCTTATTCTTTGATTATCATTAAAAAGAGTTAATATTGTCTGATAAGTCCTATGTTCGGTGTACAAATGGTTTTAAACATCTAAACGCTAACTTAAAAAATTTCAGTCTTTCAAAATGTAGATGGTCAATGTTCCAAGGAATGTAACTCTGCTACTTAGGAATGCAATATACTCATATTTATCAAGCAAGTAGTTCAATGAAATGCCCAACAGTGTTGCAAGGCTCGTAGCTTAAGTACGAATGGTTCAAAAATTACATGGGGTTAGGGTTGACGTACCACTTTGGTTCATATCCCCTTGGGGTTGGTTCATATCCCCTCAGCGATGTTGCATATTCTCTCGTAAGGGTTCAACCCCTATAACTATGTTGTTTCTGAATCAAATACCTTTATATTTAGTACCAAACCACTTTAAGTCAATGTCTAATGGTGTAATAAATTTCACTGCTTAACCAGGAATGGTTTTTAAGTTAGATGGGGTTAGGATTAATCTACCACTTTGGTTCATATACCCTCGGCGATCGCTCATCTCCCTCAGAAATCTTCCAACAACTATAACTGTGTTGCTTCTGCATAAAATATTTTCATCTTTCATACCAACCTACTTCACTCCAATAACCACCAGTATAACAAGTTTGATGGCGTAAGCATGAATCAGTCAAACGTTAAATTGGGCTAGTGTTAAGGGACCCTCGTTTCATTTCCACCTTCTTAAATATTTTTGAAAGGGGTAGCATGGTCAAAATTTTCAGTGTTTAAAACGCTCTCGTGTTGTTGGAATATCATTAAAAAGAGTTACTATTGTCTGAAAAGTACTTTTCTCGGTTGTACCAATGGTTTTAAACACCTAAGCCCTTACTGAAGAATTTCAATCTTTCAAAATTCAGGGACCAAAGATTGGAACTCTGTTATTCCGCTATGCAATGTACCCATATGTATCACGCGAATAGTACAATGTAATGTTCAACAGTGTGGCAAGTTTCATGGCTTCAGCACGAATGGTTCAAAAGTTAGATGGGGTTAGGGTTAATGTACAACCTTGATTCATATGCCGTCGGCGATGGTTCATATCCCCTTACAATTCCTATAACTATGACTATGACTTAGACTGCGACCTACACTATGACTATGACTGTCTATGACTATGACTATGACTATCAGTATTTTAATGACCCTTCCTACAAGTGGGACTATGTTTATGGGTATGACTGTCTGAGACTATGACTATTAAAAATTGGGCGATATCAGCACAACAAATTGGGCGATATGAGCACGAAAAAAGGAGGCCATATCAGCACAAAAAGATGAGGCGATATTAAAAGTCATTGAAGAGTTTTAGGGTCAAAAGTTAAATGAGGTTAGGAAGTCAGTGAACCAGTCAGTAAGCCGGTCAAGTACCAGTGAATCAGCTAGTTAGTCACCAGTCAGCCAGCTCTCCAGGTGTAACTTGGTCGGTCAATCAGTCGTTTACCAGTCAGTTAGACAGTCAGTTGGATGTCGGCCAACAGGGGAGTGAACCAGTCTGGTAACAGTAACTCGCTCAACATGTGATTCAGTCTGCCAGTCACTGAAGCAGGCAACTATCAGTCGGTGAGGAAAGCAGTCAACCAGTCAGTCCGTCCGTCTGTCAATTACAATTCGATTAGCCAGTCCATTAGCCAGTTAGATACCAGTCAATTAATAACTCAGTCGCCAATCAGTCTGTTAGTAAGCAAGCCAGTCAATCACCATTAAGTTACCTAGTCAGTTACTAGTCGGTCAACAAGTGAGTTAGCCAGTCAATCAACCTGTCAGTCAGTCATTCCATTCTTGGAAAAAAATCCAAGATAGCGGAAATAAAGAGAGGGTCACCTAACCCTAACCCCGCGTAACTTTTTGTCTCATTCATTCTTAAGCCATGGAACGTGTGACACTATTGGCCATTGGATTGAACTAGTTTTGTATCAAATATGAAGTTATTTCATTTAGAAACAACAGAGATTTACGGGATGAAACATTGCGACAGGATATGAACTATCACCGAGGAGATATAAACCTACACCGAGAGGATGTGAAATAAGGTGGCTCGTTAACCCTAGCCCCATCTAACCTCTCCCCCATTCATGCTTAAGCCATAAAACTTGTCACACTACGCAACATTGATTTGAAAAAGTTTCGTATGAAATATAAAGTTACTTCATTAAGAAACTACAGAGTTATGGGGGTTGGAGGACTCCGAGAAGATATGAACCATCGCCGAGGAGATATGAACCATCCGCGAGGAGATATGAACGATCGCCAAGAAATACGCACCAAGGTGGTGCATTAACCCTAACCCCATCTAACGTTTGAACCATTCGTACTTAAGCCATGAACCTTATTACACTGTTGGGCATAGCATTGAACTACTTGCGAAATAAATACGAGTATCCTGCATTGCGAAATGACTGAGTTACAGTCTTTGGAACTGTGATCGTCGGAATTTTGAAAGACTGAACTTCTTCAGTAAAGGTTTAGGTGTAAAACCATTTGTACACCAAAAGAATACTTTTTAGACAATGGTAACTCTTTTTAATGATAATCAAGCAATAAGAAAGCGCTTTAGACAATAAAACCTTTGACAAAAAGTACCATGCTACTTCTTTGGAAAAAAATCCAAGATGGCGGAAATGAGAAGTGGGCGCCTTAACCCTAACCCCATCTAACTTTTGACTTATTGATGCTTAAGCCATTACACTTCTCACACACATTCAACTAGTTTGATATGAAACAAAAACATATTTCATGCGGAAGCTACAAAGTTATAGAGGTTGGAAGATTGCGAGGGGATATCAACCATCGCCGGTGGGATATGAATAATCGCCGTTAGGATGTGAACCAAAGTGGCACGTTAACCCCCATCCAACTTTTGACCCATTCAAGCTTAAGTCACTATTGTTCATCGCATTGAACTAGTTTGGTAAGAAATAGAAAGTTATTTCATGCAGAAACAACAGAGTTATAGTCGTTGGAAGATTGAGAGACTTCACAGCTTATTTGGCCACGTGTGCTGATTTGCTCCCTTTTGCTGCTGAACTGCCCACTCCTCAGCTGTAATTTGAATGTAATTTGAATTTGAATTTGAATGTAATTTGAATGAGTTATTGGTCGACTAACTCACTGGGAGCTGACGGGCTGACTGACTAGTTGACTCACTCACTGCTACCTGACAAGCTATCACAACGACGGACTAATTGACTGGCTAACCGAGTGCTTGCCTGACCGTTTGACTGACTGGTTGAAAAACCTGGTGAACGACTGGTGACTCACTAGCTAACTGACTGTCTGACTGACTGGTGATATGTTTACCTGGTGACTGACTGAATCACTGGTACCTGAACCTCTCACTGACTGGTCCACTGACTGGTTGAGCGGTTCCTGAAGGGCTGACTAACTAGCCGACTAGCTGGTTGACTGACTGAATGATCAATGGTTACTGACTGGCGACTGACTGAATCAGTGACTGGTTGAAGGAGTCATTGGTAACCGAATCCCTAGCTGAGTGATCAACTGACTCGTGACAATGGTTGACTCAATTTCTAACCGACGACTGAGTGAAAGGCTCACTGACTAATTGACTTACTCACTGTTACCTGACCGGCCGATTGACTGGTTGAGTAATAGCTGGTTGACTGACTGCCTGACAGACTGCTTGACTGACTCAGCTTTATCTGACCGGCTGACTGACAGCGCGATTGACTCACTTCAAGCTGAGTGGCCCGTGGAGTTGTTGACTGCCTTGCTAACGAGCTCACGAGTGATCTATGGCTCGACGTACTCACTGGAACTTGACCGGCTAACTGAGAAAATTTCCTTGACTGAGTCAGTTGTTTACTGAGTGGTTGCTTGACAGGCTGACCCACTGGCTAACTGACGTTTTGGCAGAATAGTGACTGACTGCATAACGGACTGGCTAACTGACTTATCACTGACGAAATGACGGATAGGTTGACGGAATCACTTGTACCTGACTAGTTTACTGGCCGCCTCAGTGCTTTGCTGGCTGACTATTGAGTAACCGGCTAACTGACTAGTTATTGACTGTCTGGCTAATTGCGTAACTTAGTGGCTAAATCACCTTGTTATTTACTGCCCGGCTGACTGACTAGTTGACTAAACTGTTGACTGAGTGCTTGCCTGACGTCTTGACCATTTCACGACATACTGTCTTACTGATTGGTGACTGTCTCCCTGCCTGACTGATTGACCAGTTGACTGCTGACTTACTGGTATCTGATCCGGTTACAGACTGCGTCGGTGCCTAGCAAACAGACATGTGACTGATTTAGTAACTGAGTAGTTGAAATTTGTAGCTGATTGACAGGATGAGTGGATTGTTATCTGAGTTCATTGACTACTTAACTGAGTGGTTGAAAGATTGATGGTATTACTGGTTACTGAGTGCCAACCGACTACCTGGCTGATTTGTTGACTGCCTCACTGGTGCCTGATAAGTGACCTGTTGACCAACTGGTGATGGAGGGGCTAACTTACACGTGACTTACAGGCCAGTGCACTGGCTAACTGGCTGACTAGTACCTGACCGGCTACCTGACTTTTTGACTGAATAAATGACTGAGAGATAGAGAGACTGAGTTAATAGCTTGTTACGGATGAGTGAACAGCTGTTTAAGTTGCTGACTGGTCCACTGATTCCTTTGCCGTCTTGTGACTAACTATTTGACTGGTGACAGACTGATCCAGTGTCTGGTTGACCGACTGGGTGATTAACTTCTTGATAGACTTATTCCTGGCTGACAAGTATCTGACTGTGTGATTGGTTGAGTCAATCACTGGAACCTGACCACCTGAATGACTGGTTTACTGACTTCGGGACCGAGTGGTAATTCACTCAGTTACTGAGTCTTAACTGACTGGGCCAATTCACTGGTTAACTAACTGGTTCAGAGACTCACTGGTAGCTGTCCAACTCACCGAATATTCGCCTGAGCGGTTGACTGACTGGTCGACTAACCTGGTGAGCGACTGGTCAACCACTATTTAACTGAATGTCTGAGTGACTGACTGGAGATCTGTTAATCTATTGACTAACTGTTTCACTGGGGCACTTGTATCGAATCCGGTGCCTGTCCGGTCCATTGAATTCTGGAGTGTTTGGCTTTCTTGTAACTGACTGGCTGACTGACTTCATGGTTGACTGACTGAGTTACTGACCGAGCCAGATTTGCTGGTACTTGACCGGTTGACTATCTGGGTCGCTGGCTGGCTGATTTCACTAGCGATTGACTGTTTTGGTGATTAGTTGAATGAGTGGTTCATTGTATTGCCGGTTTCTGACTGTGTATTTGAATGGTTGACTAACTTGGTGACCGATTGGTGAGTCACCGGCTAACTGACTTTCCGGCTAACTACCTAGTGACAGACTGACTGGTAACTGACTTGATAATCGACTGGTGGCCGACAGGGTCACTGATGACTAATTGTCTTACTGACTGCTTGACTTTCTCAGTTTTATCTTATCAGCTCGCTGTCCAGTTGATAAAGGCACTGGTTACTGACGGTCCGCAATTGATTGGTTCTCTAACAGCTTAACTGACTTGCTGAGCGACTGTTGACTGAGTGGCCTACGTATTGGCTAACTGATCGAAGACGGCTTGACTGAATGACTAATTGACTGACTCACTGAGTACGAACGGATTGGCAGGATAACACACTACGACCTGAGTGGCTGACTGGCTGGGTCTGTGTCTTGATGACTGAGTTCTAATTGATAGTACGCGAAGGAGACTGAGTGTCTGACTCATTAGTTGCACTGACAGGCTAAATAACAAGTTTTTTGCTTGATTGATTGACTCTACAACTGAGTGTTCGACTGAAGCGCTGACGGACTCACTAACTGACTGGCCTACAGGTACCTGACCTAGGGACTAAGTAGACTTACTTATTTGTACCTGACCTTGCGACTAGCTTTTTGACTGCTTTGTTGGTGACTGCCTTGATTACTGAGTAGTGACTCTTTGAATGACTGGTTGACTGACTCAATGGTACCTGCCCAGTTGACCCACTATTTGACTGACTCACTGGTGCCATATGTTTTAATTGGCCTATTGTCTTCCTGTCCGACTGCTGACCTACTGGCTTTCTATCTAGGAGATGAGCTACTAAGGGATTGGTGAACTGACTCAGTGGTACCTGATTAGCTGATTAACAAGCTGACTTGCTAAATAATGGACTGACTGATTCACTCTCTGACTCACAGATTGGATGGTTGCCTAACTGACTTGTAACTTACAAACTTAGCGATGACTTAGTGACTGACTGACTGACATGTTGACTAAGAGGTTGGGTGGGTCTTTTGTTCAATAAGTGGTTAGTTGACTGAATAGTTTACTGACTTGCTGATTAACTGGCCGACTGACAGATTGATCAACACGCTAACGGTAGGTTGACTTAGTGTTCGACTGAGAGGGTGAATGAGTTCTTGATCAGTGAGTTGGCAGACTGGTGGAATGATTTTTCGACTGATTGGATTACTGAATGGCTAATTGAATTCTTCACTAGCTTGTTGAGAGCATTGCAGACTAACTGACTTCCTAACAAGCGGAATGAGTGACTGGTTGTTGACCAACCGCTACATTAGCTTACTGACTCACTGACTGGTTCAAACGTTTACTGACGAATTGTTGACTGCTCTGTGAATAGCTGGTCAACTCATTGTCTTGATTATAGTTTAACTTATTGGCTAACTGACTGTCTGATCGAGTTGTTGAATAACTGACTGAACTGTTGATTGACTGACGGATTAATGGACTGGCTTTCTTACAAAGTGACTTAGTGGCTGACTGACCTGTGACTCACAAAGTAGTGGTGACTGACTTTTGAATGATACTCTTAGCATGTGGTTTACTAACTGTTTATGTACCTGACTGAAAGGTGGACAGTCAGTAAGCCAGTCTTTCACCAATCGGTTCACAAGACAGTCAAACATTCAGAGACACAAGCAGATATAAGAAATACACTCAACCACTCTGTCAAATAATCACAAAGCCAGTCTACAGCTAGTGGGGTCAGCTAAGAAGCGTACTAGATTTCCGATCGGTCAAGTCCGAGCAAGTCCCTCCGTTGGTCAGTCACAGCCACTCAGTCTGCAAGTCAGTTACTACCCAGTAACTCAGGGATTTACAACTCGGCCAACAAGTCAGTAAAGCAGTTAGTCAGTTGGTCAGGCTCCACTGATTGACTCAACCAATCAGACGGTCAGACACTAGTCAGCCAGTAATAAGTCTGTCAACGAGTGAATCACCAAGCTAGTCAACCAGTCGGTGAGTCAGTCTGTCACGAGTCAAATAGTTAGTCACCATACTGCAAAAGAGTCAGTGGACCAGTCAGCATCTTGGTCAGGCGGTCACTCTTCCGTGAAAAACCATTAATTCAGTCTCTCTATGTCTCAGTCATTCATTCAGTCAAACAGTCAGGCAGCTGTGAGGTACCAGTGAGCCAATTAGCCAGTGCGCTGGCCTGTAAGTCACCTGTAAGCTAGCCACTCCGTCACCAGTTGGTCAAAAGGTCAGTTACCAAGTCAAATAGCCAATCAGGCACCAGTGGGGCAGTCAACAAATCAGCCACTTAGTCGGTAGTTACTCACTAACCAGTAATACCACCAATCAGTCAACCACTCAGTTAAGTAGTCAGGTATCATTAACTCAGATAACAATTCACTCATCTAGTCAATCAGCTACGATTTCACCTAGTCAGTTACTAAGTCAGTAGGAAGACAGTCAACCATAAGTAAGACAGTCGCTTGTGAAATAGACAGGAAGTCGGTCAACCAGTCAGTCAACAGTTTAGTCAGCTATTCAGTCAGCCACGCAGTAAATAACGAGGTCAACCTATGATCTAGCCAATAAGTTACCCAATTAGCCAGACACTCAATAACTAGTCAGTTAGCCAGTTAATCAACAGTCAGCCAGCAAAGCAATGAGGCAGTCACTGAACTAGTGGGGAACCAGTGATTCAGGCAACCTATCCGTTATTTAGTCAGTGATAATTCAGTTAGCCAGTCCCTTATGCAGTCAGTCACTATTAGGCCGAGACATCAGCCAGTGGGTCAGCCTGTCAAGCAACCACTCAGTAAACAACTGACTTAGTAAAGGAAATTTTCTCACTTACCCGATCAATTTTCAGTGAGTACGTCGAGCCATAGATCACTCGTGAGTTGGTCAACAAGGCAGTCAACAACTCCATGGCCCAGTCAGTTAACAGTGAGTCAATGGCGCTGTCAGATACCGCTGAGTCAGTCAAGCTCTCAGTCAGCCAGTCAGTCAACCAGCTATTACTCAACCAGTCAATCGCTCGGTCAGGTAACAGTGAGTCAGTCAATTTGTCAGTAAACCTTTCACTTAGTCGTCAGTTAGAAAGTCAGTCACTGGTCGGTCACGAGAGACAACCACTCAGCTAGGCATTCGGTTACCAATGACTCATTCAACCAGTCACTGAGTCAGTCAGTAATCATTGATCATTTAGTCAGTCAACCAGCTAGCCGGCTAGTTAGTCAGCCCTTCAGGAACAACTCAACTAGTCAGTCGACCAGTCAGTGAGAGGTTCAGTCAACTGTGACTAAGTCAGTCACCAGTTCAACATATCACCAATCATTTAGACACTCAGTTAGCTAGTGAGTTACCAGTCGGTCATCAGAATTGTCAACCAGTCCGTCAAACGGTCAGGCAAGTACTCCATGGCCCAATGAGCTACAAGTGAGTCAGTCAACCAGTGAGTCAGTTAACCAGTCAATTAGTCCGTCGTTATGATCGCTTGCCAGGTACCAGTCAGTCAGTGAACCAGTCAGTCAGCTGGTCAGCTGCCAGTGAGTTAGTCAACCATTAACTTATTCAGTTAGTCAATCAGCTAGTCAGCCAGTTAATCAAATGCTTAGGAACCATTGTCTCTTTTAACCAGTTAGTCGACCAGTCAGTCAGCGAATCAGGTACCAGTAACTTAGTAAACCAGTCCGTCCCCAGATCAACAGGCTACCAGTCAGCCAGACAGCCATTCAAAGACTTAGTTAGATAGTGAATCACCCGTCAGTCATCATGGTAGTCTACCAATCTGTCAACTGGTCAGGCAACCAGTCGGTAAACTGGCTAGTTGCCAGTAGGTCTAACCAGTTGGTTAACCAGACAATTAGTCCGACGTGATGGTGGCTAATCAGGTACCAGTGAGTCAGTCAACCAGTCAGGCGGTCAGGTACCAGTGACTTAGTCAACCAGTCAATTAGACAGTAAACATTACCTCAGTCAGTTAGTAAACCAGTCAGTCAGCTGTAATGGTACCAGTCACTTAACTAGCTTAAGAAACCACCTATTCTGTTTAAAAGGGGTAGTTTTTGCTTGTTCGCAGAAACCATGTTTTGGCCGCGAACTGAGCAAGACCTGGCATACTTCACCATCTGGCCAAATTTTGCAGAAAGCATCTTGTCATGAGTAAATTTTAATGATTTCTTACAAGTTTTAACACAATCTAGTCGAAAGAATTGGTTTTGGCTCTTTTGGGATAGTGTTTGGTAAACCAAATTTCTAGGGCGAGTTGAGCAAGACTTGGCGCATTTCGTGCTGTGGCCACATTTTGCAAGAAACATCAGGTCTCAGGTAAATATTAGTGTATTCCAACGAATTGTAACACTTTTTTTTCAAATAAAGTGGTTTTAACCTGTTTGCAGATACTTTTTCCAAAACCGTATTTTGAGCGCGAACTGAGCAAGACTTGGCGCATTTCACCCCCTAGCCAAACTTTGCACGAAACATCGGTTCTCAGCGAAATTTTAGTGTATTCTTATGGATTTTAACACATTCTGTTCGAAAAACTTAGTTTTGGCTTGCTTGCAGATACATTTTGGAAAACCGTATTTTGAGCGCGAGTTGAGCAAACCTTGGCGCATTTTACCCTCTGACCAAATTTTGGAGGAAGCTTCGCGTCTCGAGTAAATTTTAATAATTTTTTACAGGTTTTATCACAATCTACTCGAAAGAATTGGTTTTCGCTGGTTTGGGGTTAGTTTTTGGAAAAACGTATTTTCAGGGCGAGTTGAGCAAAACTTGGTGCATTTCGCACTCTAGCCACATTTCGCGCTAGACATTGGGTCCCAAGTTTGGTTTTGTGTATGCTTACGGACTTCAACCCAATCTAGTGAACGAAAATCGTTTTGGTTTGTTTCCAGATACCTTTTGCAAAACCGTATTTTCAGAGCGAGTTCAGCAAGACGACGTAATTTACGGATTGGCCAGACTTATTAGGAAAAATAGGGTGTCTGACTTACTAGTATTAGACCAGCTGACTTACTATCGGTCACTCACTGGCAAGTGAATCTTTGACTGATTGGTGGAATGTGTCAATGGTGCCTGACTGGCCATCTGACTGGTGAATCGACTTTCGAAGAGACTGAGGACAGACTGGTTATCTGACTGGTGACTGTCTCGCTGACTAGCTGGTGGACTGACTGGCTCTCTGACTGGCTAACTGACTTCCTGGTAGAAATGCGCCATGTCTTGCTCAGCTCGCGCTCAAAATACGGTTTTGCTAAAAGTATCTGCAAACAGGCCAAAACCACTTTTTTTGAAAAGAAGCTGTTAAAATCCGTAGGAATACACTAAACTTTACCTGAGGCCCAATGTTTCTTGAAAATTTGGCCAGACCGCGAAATGCGCTAGGTACCAGCCAATCAATCACTCAGACTAGTACTAGTCAGTCTGTTAGTAAGTTACCCAGTCAATCAGGATTAAGTTACCTAGTCAGTGAGTAGTCGGTCCATTCAGTCACCAGTCGGTCAAGTCAGTGAACAGGCACCAGGAAACCTGTCAGCTACGTAGTAACTCGCCAGTCATTAACCAGTAATTCTGTCAATCAGTCAACCAGTTAGTCAAAGAATTTGTCAGGCAATCAGGAACCATTAACTCAGTTAGCCAGTCGGTCAGCTAGAAAAGCACCTACTCAATTACAAGGTTAGTCACCAGTCAGTCTGCAAGTTGGTCTCCAGTCGGTCATCTATTTCCCAAAACTGCTGTTTTCAGTGCTAGGTCAGCAACATTTGACGCATTATGGGCTCTAGCCAAATTAAGTAGGAAATATCAGGTATCTAGCAAATTTCTGTTTTTTCTTACATATTTCAACACATTCTCTTCAAAATAGTTGGTCTTGGCCTGTTTCTAGATAATTTTTGCAAAAGCGTGCTTTCAGTACGAGTTTAGTAAGACTTGACCCAATCCTCTCTCTGGCCAAATTACGCAGGAAACGTCAGGTGTTAAGCAAATTTTAGTGTTTTTTATGGATTTCAACGAAATCTATTTAAAAAGATTACTTTTGGCCTATTTCAATATACCTTTTGCAAAACCGTCTTTTCAGCGCGAGTTGAGGAAGACTTGATGATCTCAGTGTTTTGTCAAAATTCGTTGAAAACATTGGGTATCAAACAAATTTTAGTGTTTTCTTACAGATTTCGACACATTCTATTAAAAAAATTGCTTTTGGCTTGTCTACAGATAACTTTTAAAAACCGTGTTTCCAGCCAGACTTGAGCAAGACTTGACGTATCTGGAAACAAGTGAAAACCCACTTTTTTCATTGGATTGTGTTAAAATCTGTAAGAAAATACGAAATCTAGGGGAAACGCAATGTTTTTAGCGAAATTTTACGAATAAGTGCCAAGTTAACAAGCTCAAAAAAGGGCTCAAAAAACAGGGTTTTGCAAAAAGTGTCTGTAAACAAGAAAAAAATGCATTATTTCATACATAGATCTAGCAGAGCTCCGGTAAATGTATTTGTAGCCCTTAACTTTATCAAATTTATCAGTTTATCAATTTATCTTTATTAGCACTGCTATATTCGGGTTGTGTAAATTGGCTTATAATGTTCCATGAAATAAAAATAAAAACAGCAAAACAGCGGCAAACTGGCTGTCTAAGAGGTTATATAGGGGACTGAGGCACCAGTCTGTGTTGGAGAGGAGACGAGGGGGAACTGCTCCAACAAAGTTCTCCAACGTGTCACTCTTCACTGGTAAGCGTAGAAGATTAAAAAGGAGTCACTTTCAACTCCAGTTTATTTCTCTCTTTCTTTCTTCTGTTATTTCTTACTTGTCTTTCGACAATTCGCGTTTCGTTATTGATACACGGTGTCTTTTTAATACTTTCCTGTTATCTAATTCGGTAACTTCTGCGGTAACTGCATATAATGTCAGTGTCTGATGCGTGATCTTGGAAACTCTAGCTACTGAGATACAAAATTTATCTTGCACCTGTTTTTTTTTTTTTTGCGCTGCCCAAGTTTGATTTAGACGAAGACAAGCTAGGAGAAGATCACTTTTCAAACGTGATGATTAAGAGAGACTTACAATTCAATAATGAAGATGTTTGTAGAAACCTAGAAAAAATAACTGGATCTCATTTGTACGTGTAAACTACAGAAATAAATTACAAACATCAATCAAGTTTTCTCGTTAGTTTTAAAGTTTAGTCGATGTTGTCATTGGCCTTGAAGGGGTTTTAAAAGGTATCTCATTTCAGTCTATAGATGAATTTCCTGGAAGAGGGAATTGAAGCAACATTGTAACATGAAACACAACAATAAACTTCATTGATTTGAAAAAAGTATTCATTTGCCCATCTACTCAGACTTTCACCGGTTCACTAAGACAAAATTTTGACTAAAAAAGGGCGTTTTGGCCTCTATCTAGAAAGTTTTTTAAAAACCGGCGCCACTGAGTTATTTACGTCTGTGACTAATGGCTGACTGGATGAGTGACTAGTTTATTTACTTACTGGTACTTGACCGGCTCACTGACCTGGGTCATGTCATAATAAATCAGATACAATATATATATGAAGTTCATATAATTTGAACTGCGGTATTAGATAAGTGTGATGCATGATCTTCGCAGTAGATGTGCGGTACTGGATACGTGTGATTCGTACTTAGCGGCCTGCTCCTAGTTGGCTTGTTAGCTCAACTGGTAGAGCGCTGCACTAGTATCGGAGAGGTCAGTGGTTCAAATCCTGTACAGGCCTGATTTTCGCTATTGCATAAATAGCGCTCTCTACTGCGAGGATCATGCATCACACGTATCTAATACCGTTGTTCCAAATATATGAACTTCATATATACATTGTACCTAAACCTTTAGTTCAGAAGTTCAGTCTTTAAAAATTCAGACGGTCACAGTTCCAAGAATGTAACTCAGTTATTTCGCAATGCAGGATACTCGTATTTATCACGCAAGTAGTTCAATGCTATGCCCAACAGTGTAATAAGGTTCATGGCTTAAGCACGAATGGTTCAAAAGTTAGTTAGTGTTAGGGTTAATGCACCACCTTGGTTCATATCCCTCGGCGATGGTTGATATCTCCTCGGCGATAGTTCATATCCTCTCGGAGTCGTCCAACCCTTCTAACTCTGTAGTTTCGCAAAGAAATAACTTTATTTTTCATCTCAAACTATTTCAAATCAATGTTTCGTAGTGTGACAAGTTTCATGGCTTAAGCATCAATGGGGCAGAAGTGAGATGGGGTTAGGGTTAACGTACCACCTTATTCCACATCCTCTCGGTGTAGGGTTATATTCCCTCGGCGATAGTTCATATCCTGTCGCATTGTTTCATCCCCTAAACCTCTGTTTTTTCTAAATTAAATAGCTTTATATTTCATACTAAACTAGTTCAATCCAATGGCCTATAGTGTCATACGTTCCATGGCTTAAGAATGAATGAGACAAAAATTACGTGGGGTAGGGTTAGAGAACCCTCTTTTAGTTTCCGCCATCTTAGATTTTTTTCCAAAGGAATACCATGGTACTTCTGGTCAAACTTTTCAGTGTCTAAAAAGCTTTCCTTTTGTTTGATTATTATTAAAAAGAGTTACTATTGTCTGAAAAGTATTTTTTTCCGCGTAAAAATTGTTTTCAACACGTGAACCCTTACTTAAGAATTTCAGTCTTTCAAAATTCAGATGGTCACAATTCCAAAGACTGGAACTCTCTCATTCCGTAGTGCAATATACTCATATTTATGAAACAAGTATTTCAATGCAATGCCTAACAGTGTCACAAGGTTCATGGCTTAAGCAGAAATGGTTCAATAGTTATATGGGGTTAGGGTTAACGTATCGCCTTGGTTCATATCCCCTCGGCGATGGTTGATATCCCCTCGGCGATGGTGCATATTCTCTCCCAATTATTCAAGCCCCATAGCACTGTTAATTCTAAATGAAATAACGTAATACCTAACACCATAGCTATGGTACTTTTGGTCCAAAGTTTCAGTGTATAAAACGCTTTCTTATTGTTTGATTATCAGTAAAAAGAGTTACTATTGTCTGATAAGTACTATGTTCTGTGTACAAATAGTTTTAAACATCTAAACCCCTACGTAGGAATTTCAGTCTTTCAAAATTAGATGGTCACAGTTCCAAGGAATGTAACTCTGTTACTTAGCAATGCAATATACTCATATTTATCAAGCAAGTAGTTCAATGAAATGCTCAACAGTGTTACAAGGTTCGTGGCCTAAGTACGAATGGTTCAAAAATTACATGGGGTTAGGGTTAACGTACAACTTTGGTTCCTATCTCCTCGGCGATGGTTCATATCCACTCGGCGATGTTGCATATTCTCTCGCAATCGTTCAGCCCCTATAACTCTCTTGTTTCTGAATCAAATACCTTTATATCTAGTACCAAACTAGTTCAATTCAATGTCTAATTGTGTAATAAATTTCACTGCTTAGGCAGGAATGGTTTTTAAGTTAGATGGGGTTAGGGTTAATCTACCACCTTGGTTCATATCCCCTCGGCGATGGCTCATCTCCCCCAGAAATCTTCCAACCACTATAACTGTGTTGCTTCTGCATAAAATATCTTCCTGTTTCATACCAATTTTGTTCACTGCAATGACAAGTTGTGTGAAAAGTTTGATGGCTTAAGCATGAATGAGTGAAAAGTTAAATGGGGTTAGTGTTAAGGGACCCTCTTTTCATTTCCGCTACCTTGAATTTTTTTTAGGGGTAGGATGGTACTCGTGGTCAAATTTTTAAGTGTTTAAAACGCTTTCGTATTGTTGGATTATCGTTAAAAAGAGTTACTATTGTCTGAAAAGTAATTTGTTTCGATGTACAACTGGTTTTAAACACCTAAACAGTTACTGAAGATTTTCACTCTTTCAAAATTCCCATGGTCACAGGACCAAAGATTGGAACTCTGTCATTCTGCAATGCAATATAACCCTAATTATCACTCAAATAGTTCAATGTAACGTTCAACAGTGTGGCTAGTTTCATGGCTTCAGCACGAATGGTTCAAAAGTTAGATGGGGTTAGGGTTAATGTACCACCTTGTTTCATATGCCGTCGGCGATGGTTCATATCCCATTACAATTCCTATAGCTATGACTATGACTTAGACTGTCTGAGACTATGACTACGAAAAATAGGGCGATATCAGCACAACAAATTGGGCGATATGAGCACAAAAAATGAGGCGGTATTAGCACAAAAAGATGAGGCGATATTAAAAGTCATTGAAAAGTTTTAAGTTTGAAAAGCTGAAAGTTTGGAAAGTTGGAAGTTTGAAATGTTGACTATGATTATGTTGTCCCGTTGCTATATGCTCAAGGGTTTAAAAGTTTTAGACGCGCGAATGACTCTAGGACATACGAAGTCATATCAGCAGAGAAGGTTGGCAGTTCAGCAGAGAAATGGGGCAAACCAGCACAAGTGGGAAAATCAACCGTGCAGGTTCTCAATCTTTCAACCACCATAACTCTGTTATTTCTGGATTAATAATATACATAAAAAAATTTCTCAGTTCTGATTGGTTAAGATGGGTGCAGTTCTCAGTTAATTCAGTGCAGAAGAGAGTTTATTCAGTGCAAAGAAAGAGGCAAACCAGACATTCTGATTGGTCAGGATGATTGGTCAATGTCGATGTCAAGGTCAACGTCAATAACGTGAATAGGTCAACGTGAATAAATTAATTTTGCACGTGATGCGCGCGCTTTTCTTCTACGTAGTTATGAGAAGCTACCTCGTATTTTCTCATGTATATTATTAATAGATAATCAGATGATTTTCTCATGCAATTTGGAATAAATAAGAACACAAATTGCACTCACCCTACGGGCTTATTCAATTTTGTTAGTCTTTGAGAAAATTTACTCGTGCTTATTTATTCCAAATTGCACTCGAAATCATGTGACTACCTATACAAAATACCTTCATATACGATGGCTTAAATATGAAGGGTTCAAAACTTAGATGGAGTTTAAGTTAACCTACCTCTTCTCATGTCTACCATGTTGGATTTTTTTTCAAGGGGTAACATGGCTATTTTGGTCAAAATTTCAAATCTCTCTCAGACTCTCGCTATTGTTTCAATGATGCCCAAAACGGGTTTCTAGGGCTTTGAAAGTGGTTTTCAAGCCTTAAAATGAGTTTTTCTCACCTAAACCCCTTAGCCCATTTTTCACCTTTCACTTGTCAACCTTGAAAGCACTATAACTCTGTTGTTTCTGAATGAAATAACTTTATATTTCACAGCAAACTAGTAGAATGCAATGACCAATAGTGTGTCACGTTTCGTGGCTTAAGCATGAAGGAACCCTCCTCAAGTGGGCCGATCAGCACCAGGTGAGCAGATGAGCACATTCAGATAGTCACACTTCCAAAGATTGCATTTGTGTTCTTCATCAATGAAATATAATTATATTTATCGAGCAAGTACTTCAGTGTCATGACAAATAGTGTAGTAAGTGTCATGTCTTAAGCATGAATGGTACAAAAGTTAGATGTAAGGTACCCCCTTTCCCAAAACTTCGCCTAAAAATTTCTGTCCTTCTCTTTTATAAAACTTGTTCTAAACATAAACGAAGCCTTATCAATCTTTATCAGCATAAGCTGCGTCTTATTACTAGTGGCTGTGCCAAAACTTACGTGGTTCTCTACACTTGCTGACGATCTAACGCATGTCTTGCCAAAATTTTGACGAAGAGAACTGAACATAGGAGGGGTACTGAACGTTAACGAGGGGAGCTGAACATTGACGAGGGGAACTGAACAGTACCGAGGGGAACTGTACAGTGCCGACAAGGGGAAATGAACAAAAACAGGGGAACTAAACATTGCCGAGAGGAACTGAACATCACCGAGGGGAACTGAACATCTCAGCCAAGGGGAACTCAACAAGGAATCTAACCCTAAAATCATAAGCTGGTCAAGTACCAGTGAGTAAGTCAACCAGTAAGTCAACCAATCAATCATCTAGTTGGTCACCAGTCAGCCTGCCCTTCAGGTGCTATTGGGTCGGTCAATCAGTCGCTAACCAGTCAGTTAGACAGTCAGTTGGAAGTCGGATATCAACGGAGTGAACCACTCAGGTAAAAGTAACTCACACTGTTGGGTATTGCATCGAACTACTTGTGTGATAAATATGAGTATATTGCACTACGGAATGACAGAGTTCCAATCTTTGGCAATCTAAATTATGAAAGACTGAAATCCCTAAGTTAGGGTTAAGGTGTTTAGAACAAGTTGCACACAAAAAAAGTACTTTTCAGACAATAGTAACCCTTTTTATTGATAATCAAACAATAAACAAGCGTTTTAGACACTGAACACTTTGACCAAAAACACCATGCTACCCCTTTGGAAAAAAATTCAAGATGGCGGAAATGAAAAGAGGGTCCCTTAACCCTAATCCCATCTAACTTTTGACTTATTCATGCTTAAGCCATTACACTTCTCACACTAGTGGTCATTGGATTAAACTAGTTTGGTATGAAAGAAGAAGATATTTTATGAGGAAGCCAAAAAGTTAAAGGGGTTGGAAGATTGCGAGGGGATATGAACCATCGCCGAGGGAATATGAACTAAGGGGGTAGGTTAACTCTAACCCCATCTCACTTTTCAACAATTCCTGCTTAAGCCATAGGATATATTACACCATTAATTAGACATTGAATTGAACTAGTTTGGTGTCAAGTATTACGTTATTTCATTTAGAATTAACAGAGTTATAGTGGTTGGAAGAAGGTGAAAAACGGGATAATGGGTGGAAGTGAGAAAAACTCATTTTAAGCCCTAGAAACCACTTTTAGAGCGCTAGAAACTTCTTTACGGCACTATTGAGCCAACACCAGGAGTTTGAGGGAAATTTGAAATGTTTACAAAGATGGCCATGTTACCCCTTTGGAAAAAAATCCCAGATGGCTGACATGAAGAGAGGTAGGTTAGCCCTGACCCCATCTAACTTTTGGACCATTCATGCTTAAGCCATGAAACTTGTTACACTATTATCCATTGGATTGAGCTAGGTTGGTATGAGAGATAAATTTATTTCCATGCGAGCGCGCATTTAACAACAAAGTTACAGTGTCAAGGTCCTCAAGTCTTAGTGATAGACTTAGAATTTCTCTAAATTGGTCAAAATTTTCAGTCTCTAAAACGCTTTCTCTTTGTTTACTTATCATTAAAGAGAGTTACTATTGGCTGAAAAGTAGTTTTTCGATGTAAAAATCATTTTCAACGCGTACACCCCTAGTTAAAAAATTCAGTAATTTTTACAATTTAAAGGGTCACAGTTTGGAAGATTGTAGCTCTGTTATTCCTCAATGAAATCCATCGTCATTTATAGCTCCAATAGCTTATTGTTTTTGCAAGCTTGATGTTTGTTGTTTTTGTTCAGGCCCAAATGACCCTATAACATACAAGGGCATATCAGCGTACAAAGTGGGCAGTTCAGCACAAAAAGGGAGCAAATCAGCATACGTGGGCAAATCAGCTGTGCAGCCTCTCAATCATCCAACCACTGTAACTCTGTCTTTTCTGCATGAAATAACTTTATATATCATACCAAACTAGTTCAATGCAAAGAACAATAGTGTGAAAACTTCATGACTTAAGTTTCAATGGTTCAAACGTTAGATGAGGTTAGGGTTAACGTGCCATCTTGGTTCACACCCCCTCGACGATTGTTCATATCCAACCGGCCGCGGCGATGGTTTATATCCCCTCGCAATCTTTCAACCTCTATAACTCTGTAGCTTCCGCATGAAATATGTTCTTGTTTCATACCAAACTAGTTGAATCCAATGACCACTAGTGTGAGAGGTGTAATGGCTTAAGCATGAATAAGTCAAAAGACAGATGGGGCTAGGGTTAAGGCACCCTCTTTTCATTTCCGCCATCTTGGATTTTTTTCCAAAGTGGTAGCATAGTACTTTTGATCAAAAGTTTCATTGTCTAGGAAACTCTTATTGTTTGATTATCATTCAAAAGAGTTACTATTGTCTGAAAATTACTTTTCTCGGTGTACAAATGGTTTTAATCACATAAACCTTTACATAAGAAGTTCAGTCTTTAAAAATTCAGACGGTCACAGTTCCAAAGACTGCAACTCAGTCATTTCGCAATGCACGATACTCATATTTATCACGCAAGCAGTTCCATGCTAAGCCCAACAGTGTAATAAGACTCATGGCTTAAGCACGAATCGTTCAAAAGATAGACGGGGTTAGGGTTAACGTACCACCTTATTTCACATCCTCTCGGTGTAGGTTTATATCCCCTCGGCGATGGTTCATATCCTGTCGCAATGTTTCATCCTCTAAACCTCTTTTTTTCTAAATCAAATACCTTCATATTCATACCAAACTAGTTTAATCCAATGGCCAATAGTGTCACACGTTTCAAGGCTTAAGAATGAATGAGACAAAAGTTACGTGGGGTTAGGGTTAGGGTCACAGTTCCAAGGACTGGAACTCTCTCATTCGGTAATGCAATATACTCATATTTATCAAACAAGTATTTCAATGCAGTGCCCAAAAGTGTCACCAGGTTCATGGCTTAAACGGGAATGGTTCAAAAGTTAGATGTGGTTAGGGTTAACGTACCGCCTTGGTTCATATCCCCTCGGCGATGGTTGACATCCCCTCGGAGATAGTGCATATTCTCTCCCTTTATTAAACCCCTATAACGCTGTTAATTCTAAATGAAATAACGTAATACTTAACACCAAACTAGTTCAATTCAATGTCTAATGGTGAAATAAATTTCAGGGCTTAAGCAGGAATTGTTTATAAGTGAGAAGGGGTTAGGGTTAACCTAACCGCTTGGCTCATATCTCCTCGGCGATGGTTCATATCCCCTCGCAATCTTCCAACCCCTATAACTCTGTTGCTTCCACATAAAATTTGTTCTTGTTTAATACCAAACTAGTTGAATCCAAGGATTACTAGTGTGAGAAGTGTAATGGCTTGAGCATGAATAAGTCAACAGTTATATGGGGTTAGGGTTAAGGGACCCTCTTTTCATTTCCGCCATCTTGGATTTTTTTCCTAAGGGGTAGCATGGTACTTTTGGTCAAACCCTTCATTGTCTAAAACGCTTTCTTCTTGTTTGATTATCATTAAAAAGAGTTACTATTTTCGGAAAAGTATTTTTTACCGGTGTAGAAATTGTTTTCAAAACGTAAACCCTTATTTAAGAATTTCAGTCTTTCAAAATTCAGATGGTCACTGTTCCAAAGACTGGAACTCTGTCATTCCGTAATGCAATATACTCATATTCATCACACAAATAGTTCAATGCAGTGCCCAACAGTGTTACCAGGTTCATGGCTTAAGCAGGAATGGTTCAAAAGTTAGATGGGGTTAGGGTTAACGTATCACCTTGGTTCATATCTCCTCGGCGATGGATGATATCCCCCTGGTGATGCCGCATATTCTCTCCCAATTATTCAACCCCTATAACGCTGTTAATTGTATATGAGATAATGTAATACTTAACACCAAACTAGTTCAATTCAGTGTCTAATGGTATAATAGATCTCAGGAATTAAGCAGAAATATATAATTTCTCTTAAGAATATGTGTTGCTTCTGCATAAAATGTGTTCTTGTTTCATACCAAACTAGTTGAATCCAAAGACCACTAGTGTGAGAAGTAAGCATGAAGAAGTTAAAAGTTAGAGGGGATTAGGGTTAGTGGACCCTCTTTTCATTTCCGCTATCCTGGATTTTTTTCCAAAGGGGTAGCATTGTACTTTTGGTCACATTTTTAATGGTCTAAAACGCATTTTTATTGTTTGATTATCATTAAAAAGAGTTACTCTTGTCTCAAAAGTACTTTCTTTGGTGTACAAATGGTTTTAAACATGTAAACCCTCACTTAAGAATTTCAGTCTTTCAAAATTTGGATGTCCACAGTTCCAAAGTTTGGAACTCTGTCATTTCGTAATGCAATATACTCATATCTATCACACAAGTAGTTCAATACAATGCCCAACAGTGTGACAAATTTCATGGCTTCAGCAGGAATGGGTTAAAAGCTACATTGGGTTAGGGTTAAGGCACCGTCGTTTCAGTTCCGCCATCTTCGATTTTTTTCAAAGGGATAGTATGGTACTTTTGGTCAAACTTTTCAATGTCTAAAACGCTTTCTTATTCTTTGATTATCATTAAAAAGAGTTAATATTGTCTGATAAGTCCTAGGTTCGCTGTGCAAATGGTTTTAAACATCTAAACCCTAACTTAAAAAAATTTCAGTCTTTCAAAATGTAGATGGTCAAAGTTCCAAGGAATGTAACTCTGCTACTTAGGAATGCAATATACTCATATTTATCAAGCAAGTAGTTCAATGAAATGCCCAACAGTGTTGCAAGGCTCGTAGTTTAAGTACGAATGGTTCAAAAATTACATGGGGTTAGGGTTGACGTACCACTTTGGTTCATATCCCCTTGGCGATGGTTCATATCCCCTCAGCGATGTTGCATATTCTCTCGTAATGGTTCAACCCCTATAACTATCTTGTTTTTGAATCAAATACCTTTATATTTAGTACCAAACTACTTCAGGTCAATGTCTAATGGTGTAATAAATTTCACTGCTTAACCAGAAATGCTTTTTAAGTTAGATGGGGTTAGGGTTAATCTACCACCTTGGTTCATATCCCCTCGGCGATCGCTCATCTCCCTCAGAAATCTTCCAACCACTATAACTGTGTTGCTTCTGCATAAAATATCTTCATGTTTCATAACAACCTAGTTCAATCCAGGAACCACCAGTGTAACAAGTTTGATGGCGTAAGCATGAATCAGTCAAACGTTAAATTGGGCTAGTGTTAAGGGACCCTCGTTTCATTTCCACCATCTTAAATATTTTTGAAAGGGGTAGCATGGTCAAAATTTTCAGTGTTTAAAACGCTCTCGTGTTGTTGGAATATCATTAAAAAGAGTTACTATTGTCTGAAAAGTACTTTTCTCGGTGTACCAATGGTTTTAAACACCTAAACCCTTACTGAAGAATTTCAATCTTTCAAAATTCAGGGACCAAAGATTGGAACTCTGTTATTACGCTATGCAATATACCCATATTTATCACACAAATAGTTCAGTGTAATGTTCAACAGTGTGGCAAGTTTCATGGCTTCAGCACGAATGGTTCAAAAGTTAGATGGGGTTAGGGTTAACGTGCCACCTTGATTCATATGCCGTCAGCGATGGTTCATATCCCCTTACAATTCCTATAACTATGACTATGACTTAGACTGCGACCTACACTATGACTACGACTGTCTATGACTATGACTATGACTATCAGTATTTCAATGACCCTTCCTATAAGTAGGACTATGTTTATGGGTATGACTGTCTGAGACTATGACTATTAAAAATTGGGCGATATCAGCACAACAAATTGGGCGATATGAGCACGAAAAAAGGAGGCCATATCAGCACAAAAAGATGAGGCGATATTAAAAGTCATTGAAGAGTTTTAGGGTCAAAAGTTAAATGAGGTTAGGAAGTCAGTGAACCAGTCAGTAAGCCGGTCAAGTACCAGTGAATCAGATTGTTAGTCACCAGTCAGCCAGCCCTCCAGGTGTAACTTGGTCGGTCAATCAGTCGTTTACCAGTCAGTTAGACAGTCAGTTGGATGTCGGCCAACAGGGGAGTGAACCAGTCTGGTAACAGTAACTCGCTCAACATGTGATTCAGTCTGCCAGTCACTGAAGCAGGCAACTATCAGTCGGTGAGGAAAGCAGTCAACCAGTCAGTCAGTCCGTCTGTCAATAACAAGTCGGTTAGCGAGTCCATTAGCCAGTTAGATACCAGTCAATCAATAACTCAGTCACCAATCAGTCTGTTAGTAAGTTAGCCAGTCAATCACCATTAAGTTACCTAGGCAGTTACTAGTCGGTCAACAAGTCAGTTAGCCAGTCAATCAACCTGTCAGTCAGTCATTCCATTCTTTGAAAAAAATCCAAGATGGCGGAAATAAAGAGAGGGTCCCCTAACCCTAACCCCACGTAACTTTTTGTCTCATTCATTGTTAGGCCATGCAACGTATGACACTATTGGCCATTGGATTGAACTAGTTTGGAATCAAATATGAAGTTATTTAATTTAGAAACAACAGAGATTTAGGGGATGAAACATTGCGACAGGATATGAACTATCACCGAGGAGATATAAACCTACACCGAGAGGATGTGAAATAAGGTGGTACGTTAACCCTAGCCCCATCTAACCTCTCCCCCATTCATGCTTAAGCCATAAAACTTGTCACACTACACAACATTGATTTGAAAAAGTTTCGTATGAAATATAAAGTTACTTCATTAAGAAACTACAGAGTTATGGGGGTTGGAGGACTCCGAGAAGATATGAACCATCGCCGAGGAGATATGAACCATCGCCAAGGAATACGCACCAAGGTGGTGCATTAACCCTAACCCTAACTAACGTTTGAACCATTCGTGCTTAAGCCATGAACCTTATTACACTGTTGGGCATAGCATTGAACTACTTGCGTAATAAATACGAGTATCCTGCATTGCGAAATGACTGAGTTACAGTCTTTGGAACTGTGATCGTCGGAATTTTGAAAGACTGAACTTCTTAAGTAAAGGTTTAGGTGTAAAACCATTTGTACACCGAAAGAATACTTTTTAGACAATGGTCACTCTTTTTAATGATAATCAAACAATAAGAAAGTGTTTTAGACCATAAAACTTTTGACCAAAAGTACCATGCTACCCCTTTGGAAAAAATCCAAGATGGTGGAAATGAGAAGTGGGCGCCTTAACCCTAACCCCATCTAACTTTTGACTTATTGATGCTTAAGCCATTACACTTCTCACACTAGTTGTCATTAGATTCAACTAGTTTGGTATGAAACAAGAACATATTTCATGCGGAAGCTACAGAGTTATAGAGGTTGGAAGATTGCGAGGGGATATCAACCATCGCCGGTGGGATATGAAGAATCGCCGTTAGGATGTGAACCAAAGTGGCACGTTAACCCCCATCTAACTTTTGACCCACTCAAGCTTAAGTCACTATTGTTCATCGCATTGAGCTAGTTTGGTGTGAAATATAAAGTTATTTCATGCAGAAACAACAGAGTTATAGTCGTTGGAAGATTGAGAGGCTGCACAGCTTATTTGGCCACGTGTGCTGATTTGCTCCCTTTTTCTGCTGAACTGCCCACTCAGCTGTAATTTGAATGTAATTTGAATTTGAATTTGAATGTAATTTGAATGAGTTAATGGTCGACTAACTCACTGGGAGCTGACAGGCTGACTGACTAGTTGACTCCCTCACTATCGCCGAGGAGATATCCAAGCTATCACAACGACGGACTAATTGACTGGTTAACTAACTGGTTGACTGAGTCACTGGTAGGTGACCAGCCTACCGAGTGCTTGCCTGACCGTTTGACTGACTGGTTGAAAAACCTGGTGAACGACTGGTGACTCACTAGCTAACTGACTGTCTGACTGACTGGTGATATGTTTACCTGGTGACTGACTGAGTCACTGGTACCTGAACCTCTCACTGACTGGTCCACTGACTGGTTGAGCGGTTCCTGAAGGGCTGACTAACTAGCCGACTAGCTGGTTGACTGACTGAATGATCAATGGTTACTGACTGGCGACTGACTGAATCAGTGACTGGTTGAAGGAGTCATTGGTAACCGAATGCATAGCTGAGTGGTTAACTCACTCGTGACAATGGTTGACTGAATTTCTAACCGACGACTGAGTGAAAGGCTCACTGACTAATTGACTTACTCACTGTTACCTGACCGGCCGATGGACTGGTTGAGTAATAGCTGGTTGACTGACTGCCTGACAGACTGCTTGACTGACTCAGCTTTATCTGACCGGCTGACTGACAGCGCGATTGACTCACTTCTAGCTGACTGGCCCGTGGAGTTGTTGACTGCCTTGCTAACGAGCTCACGAGTGATCTATGGCTCGACGTACTCACTGGAACTTGACCGGCTAACTGAGAAAAGTTCCTTGACTGAGTCTGTTGTTTACTGAGTGGTTGCTTGACAGGCTGACCCACTGGCTAACTGACGTTTTGGCCGAATAGTGACTGACTGCATAAGGGACTGGCTAACTGACTTATCACTGACTATATGACGGATAGGTTGACTGAATCACTTGTACCTGACTAGTTTACTGACCGCCTCAGGGCTTTGCCGGCTGACTATTGACTAACTGGCTAACTGACTAGTTATTGACTGTCGCCAGACAGTCAATAATTGCGTAACTTAGTGCCTAATCATAGGTTGACCTTGTTATTTACTTTCCGGCTGACTGACTAGTTGACTAAACTGTTGACTGAGTGCTTGACTGACGTCTTGACCATTTCACGACATTGACCATTCACGATGACATTCACGTTTTGACCATTTTCACGACCATTTCTTACTGATTGGTGACTGTCTCCCTGCCTGACTGATTGACCAGTTGACTGCTGACCTACTGGTATCTGATCCGGTTAGAGACTGCGTCGGTGCCTAGCAAACAGACATGTGACTGATTTAGTTACTGACTACTTGAAATTTGTAGCTGATTGACAGGATGAGTGGATTGTTATCTGAGTTAATTGACTACTTAACTGAGTGGTTGACAGATTGATGGTATTACTGGTTACTGAGTGGCGACCGACTACCCGGCTGATTTGTTGACTGCCTCACTGGTGCCTGATAACTGACCTGTCGACCAAGTGGCGACGGAGGGGATAACTTACACGTGACTTACAGGCCAGCGCACTGGCTAACTGCCTGACTAGTACCTGACCGGCTACCTGACTGTATGACTGAATGAATGACTGAGAGAGACTGAGTTAATAGCTTGTTACGGATGAGTGAACAGCTGTTTAAGTTGCTGACTGGTCCATTGATTCCTTTGCCGTCTTGTGACTAACTATTTGACTGGTAACAGACTGACCCACTGTCTGGTTGACTGGCTGGGTGATTAACTTCTTGATAGACTTATTCCTGGCTGGCAAGTGTCTGACTGTCTGATTGGTTGAGTCAATCACTGGAACCTGACCACCTAAATGACTGGTTTACTGACTTATTGACCGAGTCCACTGAGTTACTGAGTCGTAAGTGACTTGCAGATTGAGTGGCTGTGACTGACCAACGGAGAGACTTGCTCGTACTTGACCGGTTGAATATCTGGTACGCTTCCTAGCTAACCCTAAACTACCTGTAGACTGGCTTAGTGATTAGTTGACTAAGTGGTTGAGTGTATTTCTTATTATCTTATGTCTCTAAAAGTTTGACTCACTTGCGGACCGATTGGTGAAACAGTGGCTAAGTGACTCTGCACCTTGCAGTCAGTCAGAAAAACGGTCAGAAAACCGCACATTCACACTATCAGTCAGAAGGTTAGTCACCACTAGTTTGTGAATCACCGGTCATTCAGCTACTGAGTCAACGGTTAAGTAAGCCAGTCCATTAAACCGTCAGTCAATCAGTAGTTCAGTCAGTTAATTAACCACTCGATCAGCCAGTTAGTTAGCCAATAAGTTAACCTATGATCGAGACAATGAGTTGACCAGCTATTCGTTATAGCAGTCAACAATGCGTCAGTCTAACTTTCAACTAGTCAGTATATCAGTCTGCTAATGAAGCGGTTGGTCAACAACCAGTCACCCATCCAGCTTGTCAGGCAGTCAGTTAGTATGCAATGCACTCAACAAGCCAGTGAGGAATTCAGTTAGCCAATCAGTCATCTAACAAGTCAGACAATCAGTCGACCAGTCTGCCACCTCACTGATCAAGAAGTTAATCACCCTCTCTGTCAAACAATAAGTCATCCTTTCCGTTAGCGTGTTAATCTATCAGTCAGTCAGCCAGTTAATCAGCAAGTCAGTGAACCATTTAGCCAACCAACCTTTAATTCAACAAAAGACTTACCAAACTCTTAGTCAACATGTCAGTCAGTCAGTCACTAAGTAATCGCTAAGTTTCTAAGTTACAACTCAGTTAAGCACCCATCCAATCTGTGATTCACACAGTCAATCAGTCAGTCCATTGTTTAGCAAGTCAGCTTGTTAATCAGCTAGTCAGGTACCACTGAGTCACTAAACCAATCTTTTAGTAGGTCATCCCCTAGATAGAAAGCCAGTAAGCCAGCCGTCGGTCAGGAAGTCAATAGGCCAATTAAAGCAGATGGCGCCAGTGAGTCAGTCAAACAGTGGGTCAGCTGGGCAAGTACCAATGAGTCAGTCAACCAGTCATTCAAAGAGTCACTACTCAGTAATCAAGGCATTCATATGCAAAGCAGTCAAACAGCTAGTCGGAAGGTCAGGTACAAATAAGTAAGTCTACTTAGTCACTAGGTAGTCACCAGGTTAGTCGACCACTCAGTTGTAGAGTCAATCAATCAGGCATATAACTTATTACTTGGCAAGTAAGTCCAACTAATCAGTCAGACACTCAGTCTCCACTTACCATCAATGAGAAGTTAGTCATCAAGACACTGAACCAGTCAGTCAGTCTCTTAGTTCGTAGTGAGTTATTCTAGCAATCCCTTCGTACGCAGTGAGTCAGTCAACTAGTCATTCAGTCAAGCCGTCTTCGATCAGTTAGCCAATACGTAGCCCAGTCAGTCAGCAGTCGCGCAGCAAGTCAGCTAACCAGATAGTCAACCAATCAATAGCGAACCATCAGGACCCAGTGAGTTTGTCAAGTAGTCAGTGAGCTGATAAGCTACCACCGAGAAATTCAACTAGTCATTAAGACAATCAGTGATCAGTGAGCAAGTCGGTCACCAGCCGGTCGGTCACCAGCCGGTTATCAAGTCAGTTACCAGTCAGTCTGTCACTAGGTAGTCAGTCGGACAGTCAGTAAGCCGGTCAATCACCAATCGGTCAGCAAGTTAGTCAACCATTTAAATACACAGTTAGAAACCGGGAATTCAATGAACCACTCAGTCAACAAATCACAAAGACAGTCAATTGCTAGTAAGGTCCTCAGCCAGCCAGCGACCCAAATAGTCAACCTGTGAAGTACCAGCAAATCAGCCTCAGTCAGTCAACTCAGCCAGCCAGGTAGTAACAAGAAAGCCAGGCACTCCAGAAGTCAATCGACCGGACAGTCAGCGGATTCGGCACCAGTGCCTCAGTAAACCAGTTTGTCACTAGTATAACATATCACCAGTCAGTTACTCAGACATTCAGTTAAATAGTGATTCACCGATCGGTCACCAGGTTAGTCGATCAGTCAGTCAACCGCTCAGGCAAACATTCGGTGAGTTGACCAGCTACCAGTGAGTCCCTCAACCAGTTAGTTAAGCAGTCAATTAGCCTGTGCTTATGTTTGCTAGTCAGGTACCACTAAGTCAATCAACCAGCCAGTCAGCCCGCCAGGTAAGAGTAAGTTAGTCAACCGGTCAATGAGTCAGTGACCATTACCTCAGTCAGTTAGTAAACCGATTAGTCAACCAGTCAGTCACACAGTTAGTCACCCGTCATTTATCAAGTCACTCACAAGTCGCATAACAGCGTGCTAAACCAATCAGTCAGCGGGTAATTGGGCAGTGAGTTGGACAGTTAGTTAGCCAGTCATTCACCAATTGGTCCGCAAGTCAGTCAAACAATCAGAGACATAGGCAGATATAAGGAATACAGTCAACCACTCAGTCAACTATTCACTAAGCCAGTCTACAGCTAGTGGGGTCAGCGAGGAAGCGTCCTAGATATTTAACCGGTCACGTACGAGAAAATCCCTCCGTTGGTCAGTCACAGGCACTCAATCAGCCAGTCAGTTACCACTAAGTATGGCAGTTAATTTCCATTCGGCCAACAAGGCCGTCAACCAGTCAGTCAGTTGGTCAGGTTCCAGTGAATGACTCAACCAAGCAGACAGTCAGACACTAGTCAGCCAGTAGTGGCTCTTTCAACAAGTTAATCACGCGGCCAGTCAACCAGTAGGTGAGTCAGTCTGTCACCAGTCAAAAAGCAAATTAGTCACAAGACGGCCAAAGAGTAGAGTCAGCAACGTGGTCAGCCAGTCACTCTGCCGTAAGAAACCATTAACTGGGTCTCTCAACCTTTCAGTCATTCATTCAGTCAAACAGTCAGGCAGACGGTCAGGTACCAGTGAGTACGTTATTCATTCCGGTGGCCAGCCAGTCACCAGTAAGTTAACCATTCAGTCGCCAGTTGGTCGACAGCTGAGTTCCAAACACAAGTGAGGCAGTCACAACATCCCCTACGTTGTCGTTCGCCAGTCAGTAAGAAGTAATAGCGTCAATCAGGCAGCCAATCAGTTAAGTAGCCAGGTATCATTAACCCAGATAAGAATTCACTCATCCAGTCAACCAGCTACAATTTCACCTAGTCATTCACCTGTCGGCTTTCTAGGCACCCAAGCAGTCTGTCACCAGATCAGATATCAGTAGGTCAGCAGTCCAATGGTCAATCAGTAAGGCAGGGAGACAGTCACCAATCAGTAACACAGTTACACGTGAAATGGTCAGGAAGTCAGTCAACCGGTCAGTCAAAAAATTAATCAAGTATTCAGTCTGCCAGAAAGTAAATAACGACGTCATCCTATTATTTAGCCACTAAGTTACCCAATTAGACAGACAGTCAATCTATGGTCAGTTAGCCAGTTATTAAACAGTCAGTCGGCAAAGCACTGAACCAGTCAGTGAGCTACTCAGGTACAAGTGATTCAGCCAACATATCCGTCAATTAGTCTGTGTTAAGTCAGTTGACTAGTCCCTTACCCAGTTAATCACTAGCTAACCAACACGTCAGTTAGCCAGTGGGTGAGCCTGTCAAGCAACCACTCAGTAAACAACTGACACAGTCAAGGAAACTTTGTTTCTTAGAGAGTCAAATTACAGTGAGTAAGCTGAGCCATACATAACTCGCCAGTTGGTCAGCAAGGCAGTCAACAACTCCACGGGCCAGTGAGGTTACGGTGAGTCAATCACCTTGTCAGTCAGCCGGTCAGATACCACTGAGTCAGTCAAGCAGTCAGTCAGCCACTCAGTCAACCAGCTATTACTCAACCAGTCAGTCGGCTGCTCAGGTACCAGTGAGTTAATCAATTAGTCGGTGAGCCTTTCACTCAATCGTCAGTTGAAAAGTCAGTCACTGGTCAGTCACGAGTGAATCAACAACTCAGCTAGGCATTGGGGTACCAAAATCTTATTCAATTAGTCACTGAGTCAGTCAGTGGCCGGCCAGTGACCATTGATCATTTAATCAGTCAACCACCTAGTCGGCTAGTTAGTCAGCTCTTCAGGAACCACTCAACTAGTCAGTCGACAAGTCAATGAGAGGTTCAGGCTACAGTGACTCAGTCAGTCACCAGGTCAACATATCACCAGGCAGTCAGTTACTCAGTTGGCTAGTGAGTTAGTAGTCGGTCATTCAGATTGTCAGCCAATCAGTTGAACGTTCAGGCGAGTACTCGATAGGCCTACCAGTTACAAGTGAGGCAGTCAACCAGTTAGTTGACCAGTCAATTAGTCCATCGTTATGATGGCTTGACAGGTACCAGTGAGTCAGTGAACCAGTCAGTCATCCGGTCAGCTGCAAGTGAGTTAGTCAACGATTAACTCATTCAGTCAGTCAACTAGCTAGTCAGCCAGTTAATCAAATGGTTCCTACAAAATTTGGCCACAGGGTGAGATGCGCCAAGTGTTGCTGAGGTCGCGCTCAAAATACGGTTTGAAAAAATGTATCTACAAGTAAGCCAAAACCACCTTTTTTGAACAGAATGTGTTAAAATCCATAGGAAAACACTTAAATTTTCCTGAGAGCCGAAATTTTATGCGAAATGTGGCCACAGCACGAAGTGTGCCAAGTCTTGCTCAACTCGCCCTACAAATACCGGTTACCAAAAACTATCCCAAACGAGCCAAAACCAATTTTTTCGACTAGATTGTGTTTAAACTTGTAAGAAATCATTAAGATTTACCCAAGAGGCGATGCTTCCTGCAGACTGTGGCCAGATGGTGAAATGTGCAAAGTCCTGCTCAGCTCTTGGTCAAGTCAGGGTTAAGGTTAAGTTTACTAACTGAATGAGGTAATGGTTACTGTCTGATTGACTGGTTGACTGACTCACTGGTACCTGATGAGCCACCACCACGTCGCACTTATTGTGTGGTTAAGAAATTGGTTGATAGACTTACTGGTAACGGACCAGCTTACCGACTGGTTGCCTGACCAGTTGACTGATTGGTTGACTAATATGGTGACCGACAAGTGACTCACTATCTGACTCTCTGAATGACTGTCTGACTGACTGGTGACCTGTTGAACTGGTGACGGACTGGTTTACTAAGTTACTGGTACCTGGTCCGCTGACTGACTGGTCGACTCATTGGTTGAAAGAGACAATGGTTCCTGAGCATTTCACTAACTGGCTGACTAGCTATTTAACTGAATTAATGAGTTAATCGTTGACTAACTTACTGGCATTTGACCGGTTTACTGACTGGTTGACTAACTCACTGGTGCCTGAGAAGCCATCATAACGACGGACTAATTGACTGGTTAACTAACTGGTTGACTGACTCACTGATAGCTGACCAGCCTATAGAGTACTTGCCTGAACGTTTGACTGACTGGTTGACAATCATGATGAGCGACTGGTAACTCACTAGCTAAGTGACTGTCTGACTGACTGGTGATATGTTGACCTGGTGACTGACTGACTTACTGATACCTGAACCTCTCACTGACTGGTCGACTTACTGATTGAGTGGTTCCTGAAGGGCTGACTAACTAGTCGAGTAGCTGGCTGACTGACTAAATGATTAATGGTTACTGACCGGCGACTGACTGACTCAGTGAATGGTTGAATGAGTTATTGGTACCCGAATGCCTAGCTGAGTGGTTAACTCACTCTTGACCGACCAGTGACTGACTTTCTAACTGACGACTGAGTGAAAGGCTAACTGACTAGATGATTGACTCACTGGTACTTGACCGGCCGACTTACTGGTTGATTAATAGCTGGTTGAGTGAGTGGCTGAATGACTGCTTGACTGACTCAGTGCTATCTGACCGGCTGGCTGACAGCGTGATTGACTCACCGTTACCTGACTGGCCCATTGAATTGTTGACTGACTAGTTGCAGACTGACTAGTTGACTAATTTGTTGACTGACTGGTTGACTGACTTCCTAACCATTTCACGAGTTACTGTCGTACTGATTGTTGAGTATCTCCCTACCTGACTGATTCACCAGTTGACTGCTGACCCACTGGTATCTGATCCGGTGACAGACTGCTTGGGTGCCTACAAAACTGACAGGTGACTGACTAGGTGAAATTGTAGCTGATTGACTGGATGAGTGAATTGTTGTCTGAGTTAATGTTACTTAACTGATTGGCTGACTGAATGACGGTATTACTTGTTATTGACTGTTGACCGACAACGTAGCTGATTTTCTGACTGCTTTTTTTGTGTCTGAACTGAGTTGTTAACTGAGGTGTTCACAACCTGGTGATTGAATAGCTAACTTACTGGTGACTGGCTGGCCAGCACACTGAATAACGGGCTCACTGGTACCTGGCCGGCTGCCTGACTGTTTGACTAAATGAATGACTGAAAGGTTGAGAGACTGAGTTGATGGTTTGTTATGAAGAGTGACAGGCTGACCATGTTGCTGACTTGACTCTTTGGCCGTCTTGTGACCAACTAGCTATTTGACGGGTGACAGACTGACTCACTGACTGGTTGCCTTTTTGGGTGATTAACTTGTTGACAGACTTACTACTGGCTGACTAGTGTCTGAGTGTCTGATTGGTAGAGTCAATCACTGGAACTTGACCACCTGACTGACTGGTTGACCGCCCTGTTGACCGAGTGGTATTTAACTGTCATACTGAGTGGTAACTGACTGGCTGACTGACTGAGTGGCTGTGACTGACCAACGGAGAGACTTGCTCGTACTTGACCGATTGAATATCTAGTACGCTTCCTCGCTGACCCCACTAGCTGTAGACTGGCTTAGTGATTAGTTGACTGAGCTGTTGAGTGTATTGCTTATATCTGCCTGTGTCTCTGAATTTTTGACACACTTGTGGACCGATTGGTGTATGACTGGCTAACTGACTGTCAGACTCACTGCCGGATCACCGGCTGACAAAGTGGTTTAGCACGCTGCTAGGTGACTTGTGAGTGACTTGATAAATAACGGGTTACTAACTGTGTGACTGACTGGTTGACTAATCGGTTTACTAACTGACTGAGGTAATTGTCACGGACTCATTGACTGGTTGACTAACTCACTCTTACCTGACGGGCTGCCTGATTAGTTGATTGACTTAGTAGTACCTGACTAGCAAACATAAGGACGGGCTAATTGACTGGTTAACTAACTGGTTCAGAGACTCACTGGTAGCTGTCCAACTCACCGAATATTCGCCTGAGCGGTTGACTGACTGCTCGACTAACCTGGTGACCGACTGGTCAACCACTATTTAACTGACTGACTGAGTTACTGACCGAGGCAGATTTGCTGGTACTTGACCGGTTGACTATCTGGGTCACTGGCTGGCTGACCTCACTAGCGTTTGACTGATTTGGTGATTAGTTGAATGAGTGGTTCATTGAATTTCCGGTTTCTGACTGTGTATTTGAATGGTTGACTAACTTGCTGACCGATTGGTGAGTGACCGGCTAACTGACTTTCCAGCTGACTACCTAGTGACAGACTGACTGGTAATTGACTTGATAATCGACTGGTGGCCGACAGGGTCACTGATGACTAATTGTCTTACTGACTGCTTGGCTTTCTCAGTTTTAGCTTATCAACTCGCTGTCCAGTTGACAAACGCACTGGTTACTGACGGTTCGCAATTGATTGGTTCTCTAACGGTTTAACTGACTTGCTCAGCGACTGTTGACTGACTAGCCTACGTATTGGCTAACTGATCGAAGACGGCTTGACTGAATGACTAGTTGACTGACTCACTGAGTACAAACGGATTGGTAAAATACCTCACTACGACCTGATTGGCTGACTGACTGGTTCAGTGTCTTGATGACTGAGTTCTAATTGATGGTATGCGAAGGAGACTGAGTGTCTGACTCATTAGTTGCACTGATAGGCTAAATAACACGTTTTTTGCTTGAATGATTGACTCTACAACTGAGTGTTCGACTGAAGCGCTGACAGACTCACTAATTGACTGGCCTACAGGTACCTGACCAAGTGACTAAGTAGACTTAATTATTTGTACCTGACCCTAACCTTGCGACTAGCTGTTTGACTGCTTTGTTGGTGACTGCCTTGATTACTGAGTAGTGACTCTTTGAATGACTGGTTGACTGACTCAATGGTACCTGCCCAGTTGACCCACTCTTTGACTGACTCACTGGTGCCATATGCTTTAATTGGCCTATTGTCTTCCTGTCCGACTGCTGACCAACTGGCTTTTTATCTAGGAGATGAGCTACTGAGGGATTGGTGAACTCACTCAGTGGTACCTGATTAGCTGATTAACAAGCTGACTTGCTAAATAATGGACTGACTGATTCACTCTCTGACTCACAGATTGGATGGTTGCTTAACTGACTTGTAACTTACAAACTTAGCGATGACTTAGTGATTGACTAACTGACACGTTGACTAAGAGGTTGGGTGGGTCTTTTGTTCAATAAGTGGTTAGTTGACTGAATGGTTTACTGACTTGCTGATTAACTGGCCGACTGACAGATTGATTAACACGCTAACGGCAGGATGACTTAGTGTTCGACTGAGAGTGTGAATGAGTTCTTGATCAGTGAGTTGGCAGACTGGTGGAATTATTTTTTGACTGGTTCGATAATTGAATGGCTAACTGAATTTTTCACTAGCTTGTTGAGAGCATTGCAGACTAACTGACTGCCTGACAAGCGGAATGAGTGACTGGTTGTTGACCAACCACTATATTAGCTTACTGACTCACTGACTGGTTCAAACGTTTACTGACGAATTGTTGCCTGCTCTGTGAATAGCTGGTCAACTCATTGTCTTGATTATAGTTTAACTTATTGGCTAACTGACTGGCTGACCGAGTGGTTGAATAACTGACTGAACTGCTGATTGACTGACGGATGAATGGACTGGCTTTCTTACAAAGTGACTTAGTAGCTGACTGACCTGTGACTCACAAACCAGTGGTGACAGACTTTCTGAATGATACTGTGAGTGTGTGGTTTACTAACTGTTTTTGTGCCTGACTGAAAGGTGGACAGTCAGTAAGCCAGTCTTTCACGAATCGGTCCGCAAGTCAGTCAAATATTCAGAGACTCAAGCAGATATAAGAAATACACCCAACCACTCTGTCAACTAATCACTAAGCCAGTCTAGAGCTAGTGGGATCAGCTAGGAAGCGTACTAGATATCCCATCGGTCAAGTACGAGTCAAGTCTCTCCGTTGGTCAGTCACAGCCACTCAGTTTGCAAGTCAGTTACTACCCAAAAACTTAGTGAATTACAACTCGGCCAGCGAGTCAGTAAACCAGTCAGTCAGTTGGTCAGGCTCCAGTGATTGACTCAACCAATCAGACGGTCAGACACTAGTCAGCCAGTAATAAGTCTGTCAACAAGTTAATCACCAAGCCAGTCAACAAGTCGGTGAGTCAGTCTGTCACGAGTCAAATAGTTAGTCACCATACTGCAAAAGAGTCAGTGGACCAGTCAGCATCTTGGTCAAGCGGTAACTCTTCCGTGAAAAACCATCAATTCAGTCTCTCTATATCTCAGTCATTCATTTAGTCACACAGTCAGGCAGCTGTGAGGTACCAGTGAGCCAATTAGCCAGTGCGCTGGCCTGTAAGTCACCTGTAAGCTAGCCACTCCGTCACCAGTTGGTCAAATAGCCAATCAGGCACCAGTGGGGCAGCCATTTAGTCGGTAGCTACTCAGTAACCAGTAATACCACCAATCAGTCAACCACTCAGTTAAGTAGTCAGGTATCATTAACTCAGATAACAATTCACTCATCTAGTCAATCAGCTACAATTTCACCTGGTCAGTTACTAAGTCAGTCACATGTCAGTCACACCGACGCAGTCTGTCACCGAATCAGATACCAGTAGGTCAGCAGTCAACTGGTCAATTAGTCAGGTAGGAAGACAGTCAACAATCAGTAAGACAGTAGCTTGTGAAATGGACACGAAGTCGATCAACCAGCCAGTCAACAGTTTAGTCAGCTATTGAGTCAGCTACGCAGTCAATAACGAGGTCAACCTATGATTTAGCCAATAAGTTACCCAATTAGCCAGACACTCAATAACTAATCAGTTAGCCAGTTAATCAACAGTCAGCCAGCAAAGCAATGAGGCAGTCAGTGAACTAGTGGGGTACCATTGATTCAGGCGACCTATCCGTTATTTAGTCAGTGATAAGTCGGTTACCCAGTCCCTTATGCAGTCAGTCACTATTCGGCCGAGACGTCAGCCAGTGGGTCAGCCTGTCAAGCAACCACTCAGTAAACAACTGCCTCAGTCAAGGAGATTTTCTCACTTACCCGATCAATTTCCAGTGAGTACCTCGAGCCATAGATCACTCGTGAGTTGGTCAGCAAGGCAGTCAACAACTCCATGGCCCAGTCAGTTAACACTGAGTCAATGGCGCTGTCAGATACCGCTGAGTCAGTCAAGCTGTCAGTCAGCCAGTCAGTCAACCAGCTATTACTCAACCAGTCAATCGCTCGGTCAGGTAACAGTGAGTCAGTAAACCTTTCACTTAGTCGTCATTTAGAAAGTCAGTCACTGGTCGGTCACGAGAGACAACCACTCAGCTAGGCATTCGGTTACCAATGACTCATTCAACCAGTCACTGAGTCAGTCAGTCGCCAGTCAGTAATCATTGATCATTTAGTCAGTCAACCAGCAGGCCGGCTAGTTAGTCAGTCGACCAGTCAGTGAGAGGTTCAGTCAACTGTGACTAAGTCAGTCACCAGTTCAACATATCACCAGTCATTTAGACAGTCAGTTAGCTAGTGAGATACCAGTCGGTCATCAGGATTGTCAACCAGTCCGTCGAACTGTCAGGCAAGTACTCGATGGCCCTATCAGCTACAAGTGAGTCAGTCAACCAGTTAGTTAACCAGTCAATTAGTCCGTCGTTATGATCGCTTGTCAGGTACCAAACAGTCAGTGAACCAGTCAGTCAGCCGGTCACCTGCCAGTGAGTTAGTCAACCATTAACTCATTCTGTTAGTCAACCAGCTAGTCAGCCAGTTAATCAAATGCTTAGGAACCATTGTCTCTTTTAACCAGTTAGTCGACCAGTCAGTCAGCGAATCAGGTACCAGTAACTTAGTAAACCAGTCCGTCCCCAGATCGACAGGTTACCAGTCAGTCAGACAGTCATTCAAAGACTTAGTTAGATAGTGAATCACCCGTCAGTCACCATGGTAGTCAAACAATCAGTCAACTGGTCAGGCAACCAGTCGGTAAACTGGCTAGTTGCCAGTAAGTCTAACCAGTTGGTTAACCTGACAATTAGTCCGACGTGATGGTGGCTAATCAGGTACCAGTGAGTCAGTCAACCAGTCAGGCGGTCAGGTACCAGTGACTTAGTCAACCAGTCAATCAGACAGTAAACATTACCTCAGTCAGTTAGTAAACCAGTTAGTAAAATATCAGTTAGTAAAATATCTGAATATTTAATTACGGCAGACGTGCTTGTTAGAGCTCCGACATTTTCCGCGAATTTTATCATCTATTTATGCTCATGGCCTTTTCTTCAGGCATTAGTATCTTGCTATTGTGCCTAATGGTAACTGAGGCACAAAATGGATTGGATAAAACAAGATTCTACGTTGTTTCAGGCGGTTTTCCGCCAAAGACCAGACCGATCAGTGTGGAAGCCGAATTCACTCAACCGTCTGCTTTTGCATTTATTAAAATGCCTTCTCGGTCGCGGGCTATTGTCTCGCATTCGGATAAATCGTGCATCGTGGAATATAAGCATGCATGCCTTACGCAAAGGTGTCTTGGAAGTCAAGTCAAATTCCCTCGCGAGCAGTTGTCGTTCTTGTTGTCGATCGACTGTCGTCATAGTTCGTCGCGCTACATTGATAACACAAAGACAAAGTACGGAAAGTCCAGGATTCCGTATTACTCTAATAGTACGGCGACTTACCAGTGCGAGAAAACTGTACAGAGAAATCATAGACGCCTGGAAAGTGAAAAATGCTTTGATTTAATTCATCTTCGTTGTGCTGGTGTAACAAGTTTTAACCATGTGAAGGCAAACTTGCCCGGAAAGTGGATCTGTTGTAACTGTGCGCTATCAATGCTGCCTTTCCATGGTCAATGTGATCTAGACCAATCAGGCCCGTCTGAGGCCTGTTACGAAATGCAAGCTAATGATGAGATATTAGAGACATTGATCGATAAATCCAGCTCGCTGAAGTTGATGCACTTGAATACGCAAAGTATGCTTTCGACATTTAATGAATTTGCTTTGACAGTCAACAAATACCCCCTTGATATCATAACTCTAAGTGAGACCTGGATGAAGAACAATAAGGATCGATTAGAATATGTTTCACTCCCTGGTTTCTCGAGGGAATTTCGGAATCGGGACAATGTCAAGGGCGGTGGGGTGGGGGCTTATATTCGAGACAATATAAAATACAAGCGACGAAAGGACATCGAGAACACCCAACCTGACATGGAACACCTCTGGCTGGAAATTCAAGGAAAGAACAAGCACAGTAAACTTTTGCTGGGGAGTTTTTACCGGTCAGAAGCCATGCACAGACCTCCGGTATGGCTGGACAAGTTCGAAGATCTCATCGGTTGCATTATTGCGCAGTGGGATGGTCTTCTCCTTCTTCTCTGGACCGATGTTGTTCAATCTCTACGTCGCGGATCTTCAAGATATTCTTCCATCTACAGTCAAAAGTTTCCAATATGCCGACGATACAACATTATACACTAGCTGTTCTACACCGCAGATCACATCTCAAGCGGAAAGCATGAATGCAACCCTGGCAGGCCTCGGCGCCTGGTCAAATGACTCAAACTTGGCCCTAAATTCTAAGAAAACCAAGGCCATTCTTATCTCAACTCCACAGATGGCTCATGTTCACTCTCTCGGAAATCTGGAGTTGGGATTAGAAATCTTCGGTAAACCACTGGAACGTATAAATGTTACAAAACTCCTGGGAGTACACATCGACTCAAACGTTAAATGGGAATTTCATACCAATTTTATTCTTAAATCTTGTTATGCGACTCTGAGAACCTTAAGAAAAATAAGGAACTTTACTAATTTTAAACTACGGAAACATTTGGTAGAAACATTAATTCTGTCTAAAATAAGCTACTGTGACATTGTTTTTTATCCACTACCAAAGTTCCTCTCAGCTAGACTACAAAGGCTCCAGTTCGCTATGGCTAGTTTCATCACTTGTAAATATGTAAACAGTATATCTACCATTTTGGATCTTGGCTGGCTACCTATCCTGGAGCTAAGGGACTACTCACTACAAAAGACTATTTTTAAAGCACTGTATTCTGATAACTGGCCTTCCCATTTAAATTTGCAAGTCGTTAAACCCGTTAGGCATCTCCGTTCCAGTGTTGCTCCAAGGCTTTATGTTCCATTTGTACAGGGCACCTTTCAGCATTCAGCAGCCATGATTTTTAACGAATTGCCAGCAAATATAAGGAATTGCACAGATTTTAAAGAATACTGCAGGCTCTGCAAGGCGTTCTTGAAGGCGCGCGCTTTGTCTTCCTTGTAAAGATATAGAAACAACCACCACCACCAACCAATATATTCTGCATATTTACTTTCATGTATAGTTTCTATTACAATTTAGTTAGTCATTATAAATTAGTTTTAATCTTAAATTTTAGTATCGTAGGCCTTCACAGATGAAGAGCCACACCTTTTTATGTGGATATACTGTGAATAAACCGTTATTATTATTATTATTATTATTATTATTATTATTAAACCAGTCAGTCAGCTGTAATGGTACCAGTCACTTAACTACCAACTTAAGTTAGGAAACCACCTATTCTGTTAAAAAGGGGTAGTTTTTGCTTGTTCGCAGAAACCATGTTTTGGCCGCGAGCTGAGCAAGACCTGGCGTATTTCACCATCTGGCCAAATTCTGCAGGAGGCATCTTGTCTTGAGTAAATTTTAATGATTTCTTACAAGTTTTAACACAAACTAGTCGAAAGAATTGGTTTTGGCTTTTTTGGGATAGTGTTTGGTAAACAGAATTTCTAGGGCGAGTTGAGCAATACTTGGCGCATTGTGTGCCGTGGCCACATTTCGCAAGAAACAGTTGGTCTCAGATTAATTTAAGTGTATTTTTATGGATTTTAACACATTCTCTTCACAAAAGGTGGTTTTGGCTTAGTTGCAGATACATTTTGTAAAAGCGACCTGAGCAACACTTGGCGCATCCCTTCCTCTGACCAAATTTTGAAGGAAGCATCCCGTCTTGAGTAAATTTCTAACAGGTATTAACACAATCTAGTCGAAAGAATTGGTTATGGCTTGTTAAGGGACAGTTTTTGGAAAACCGTATTTTCACGGCGAGTTGAGCAAGACTTGGCGCATTTCGTGCTGTGGCCACATTTTGCAAGAAACATCAAGTCTCAGGTAAATATTAGTGTATTCCAACAATTGTAACACTTTTTTTTCAAATAAAGTGGTTTTGACCTGTTTGCAGATACTTTTTCCAAAACCGTATTTTGAGCGCAAACTGAGCAAGACTTGGCGCATTTCACCCCCTAGCCAAACTTTGCACGAAACATCGGTTCTCGGGTAAATTTTAGTGTATTCTTATGGATTTTAACACATTCTGTTCGAAAAACTTAGTTTTGGCTTGCTTGCAGATACATTTTGGAAAACCGTATTTTGAGCGCGAGTTGAGCAAATCTTGGCGCATTTTACCCTCTGACCAAATTTTGGAGGAAGCTTCGCGTCTCGAGTAAATTTTAATAATTTTTTACAGGTTTTATCACAATCTACTCGAAAGAATTGGTTTTCACTGGTTTAGGGTAGTTTTTGGAAAAACGTATTTTCAGGGCGAGTTGAGCAAAACTTGGTGCATTTCGCACTCTGGCCACATTTCGCGCTAGACATTGGGTCCCAGGTTAGGTTTTGTGTACTCTTACGGACTTCAACCCAATCTAGTGAACGAAAATAGTTTTGGCTTCTTTCCAGATACCTTTTGCAAAACCGTATTTTCAGAGCGAGTTGAGCAAGACTTGACGTAATTTACGGATTGGCCAGACTTATTCGGAAAATAGGGTGTCTGACTTACTAGTATTAGACCAGCTGACTTACTATCGGTCACTCACTGGCAAGTGAATCTTTGACTGATTGGTGGAATGTGTCAATGGTGCCTGACTGGCTATCTGACTGGTGAATCGACTTTCCAACAGACTGAGGACAGACTGGTTATCTGACTGGTGACTGTCTCGCTGACTAGCTGGTGGACTGACTGGCTCTCTGACTGGCTAACTGACTTGCTGGTAGAAATGCGCCATGTCTTGCTCAGCTCGCGCTCAAAATACGGTTTTGCTAAAAGTATCTGCAAACAGGCCAGAACCACTTTTTTTGAACAGAAGCGGTTAAAATCCGTAGGAATACACTAAAGTTTACCTGAGACCTAATGTTTCTTGAAAATTTGGCCAGACCGCGAAATGCGCCAGGTACCAGCCAATCAATCACTCAGACACTAATCAGTCTGTTAGTAAGTTACCCAGTCAATCAGGATTAAGTTACCTAGTCAGTGAGTAGTCGGTCAACAAGTCAGTGAACAGGCACCAGGAAACCTGTCAGCCACGTAGTAACTCGCCAGTCATTAACCAGTAATTCTGTCAATCAGTCAACCAGTTAGTCAAAAACTTTGTCAGGCAATCAGGAACCATTAAGTCAGTTAGCCAGTCGGTCAGCTAAAAAAGCACCTACTCAATTACAAGGTTAGTCACCAGTCAGTCTGCAAGTTGGTCTCCAGTCGGTCATCTTTTTCCCAAAACTGCTGTTTTCAGTGCTAGGTCAGCAACACTTGACGCATTATGGTCTCTAGCCAAATTAAGTAGGAAATATCACGTATCTAGCAAATTTCTGTTTTTTGTTACATATTTCAACACATTCTCTTCAAAATAGATGGTTTTGGCTTGTTTCTAGATAATTTTTGCAAAAGCGTGCTTTCAGTACGAGTTGAGTAAGACTTGACCCAATCCTCTCTCTGGCTAAATCACGCAGGAAACGTCGGGTGTTAAGCAAATTTTAGTGTTTTTTATGGATTTCAACGAAATCTATTTAAAAAGATTACTTTTGGCCTGTTTCAATATACCTTTTGCAAAACCGTCTTTTCAGCGCGAGTTGAGCAAGACTTGATGATCTCAGTCTTTTGTCAAAATCCGTAGAAAACATTGGGTATCAAACAAATTTTAGTGTTTTCTTACAGATTTCGACACATTCTATTAAAAAAAATTGCTTTTGGCTTGTTCACAGATAACTTTTAAAGACTGTGTTTCCAGCCAGACTTGAGCAAGACTTAACGTATCTGGAAACAAGTGAAAACCCACTTTTTTCATTGGATTGCGTTAAAATCTGTAAGAAAATACGAAATCTAGGGGAAACGCAATGTTTTTAGCGAAATTTTACGAATAAGTGCTAAGTTAACAAGCTCAAAATAGGGCTCAAAAAACACGGTTTTGCAAAAAGTGTCTGTAAACAAGAAAAAATGCATTATTTCATACATAGATCTAGCAGAGCTCCGGTAAATGTATTTGTAGCCCTTAACTTTATCAAATTTATCAGTTTATCAATTTATCTTTATTAGCACTGCTATATTCGGGTTGTGTAAATTGGCTTATAATGTTCCATGAATTAAAAATAAAAACAGCAAAAACAGCAAAACAGCGGCAAACTGGCTGTCTAAGAGGTTATATAGGGGACTGAGGCACCAGTCTGTGTTGGAGAGGAGACGAGGGGGAACTGCTCCCACAAAGTTCTCCAACGTGTCACTCTTCACTGGTAAGCGTAGAAGATTAAAAAGGAGTCACTTTCAACTCCAGTTTATTTCTCTCTTTCTTTCTTCTGTTATTTCTTACTTGTCTTTCGACAATTCGCGTTTCGTTATTGATACACGGTGTCTTTTTAATACTTTTCTGTTATCTAATTCGGTAACTTCTGTGGTAACTGCATATAATGTCAGTGTCTCATGCATGATCTTGGAAACTCTAGCTACTGAGATACAAAATTTATCTTGCACCTGTTTTTCTTTTGAGCTGCCCAAGTTTGATTTAAACGAAGACAAGCTAGGAGAAGATCACTTTTCAAACGTGATGATTAAGAGAGACTTACAATTCAATAATGAAGATGTTTGTAGAAACCTAGAAAAAATAACTGGATCTCATTTGTACGTGTAAACTACAGAAATAAATTACAAACATCAATCAAGTTTTCTCGTTAGTTTTAAAGTTTAGTCGATGTTGTTATTGGCCTTAAAGGGGTTTTAAAAGGTATCTCATGTCAGTCAATAGATGAATTTTCTGGAAGATGGAATTGAAGCAACATTGTAACATGAAACATCTACTCAGACTTTCACCGGTTCACTATGACAAAATTTTGACGAAAAAAGGGCGTTTTGGCCTCTATCTAGAAAGTGTTTTAAAAACCGGCGCAACTGAGTTATTTGCGTCTGTGACTAATGGCTGACTGGATGAGTGACTGGTTTATTTACTTACTGGTACTTGACCGGCTCACTGACCTGGGTCATGTCATGATAAATCAGATACAATATATATATATGAAGTTCATATAATTTGAACTGCGGTATTAGATACGTGTGATGCATGATCCTCGCAGTAGATGTGCGGTACTGGATACGTGTGATGCATGATATTCGTTTATTAGGAATCAACTTAGCGGCCTGCACCTAGTTGGCTTGTTAGCTCAACTGGTAGAGCGCTGCACTAGTATCGGAGAGGTCAGTGATACAGGCCTGATTTTCGTTATTGCATAAATAGCGCTCTCTACTGCGAGGATCATGCATCACACGTACCGTTGTTCCAAATATATGAACTTCATATATACATTGTACCTAAACCTTTAGTTAAGAAGTTCAGTCTTGAAAAATTGACGGTCACAGTTCCAAGACTGTAACTCAGTCATTTCGCAATACAGGATACTCGTATTTATCACGCAAGTAGTTCAATGCTATGCCCAACAGTGTAATAAGCTTCAGAGACAAAAGCAGATATAAGAAATACACACAACCACTCAGTCAACTAATCACTAAGCCGGTCTACAGCTGGTTTAGGGTTAGGGTTAAGGCGCCCACTTCTCATTTCCGCCATCTTGGATTTTTTTCCAAAGGGGTAGCATGGTACTTTTGGTCAAAAGTTTTATTGTCTAAAATGCTTTCTTATTGTTTGATTATCATTAAAAGGAGTTAGCATTGTCTAAAAAGTATTCTTTCGGTGTACAAATGGTTTTACACTTAAACCTTTACTGAAGAAGTTCAGTCTTTCAAAATTCCGACGATCACAGTTCCAAAGACTGTAACTCAGTCATTTCGCAATACAGGCTACTCGTATTTATCACGCAAGTAGTTCAATGCTATGCCCAACAGTGTAATAAGCTTCATGGCTTAAGCACGAATGGTTCAAAAGTTAGATGGGGTTAGGGTTAATGCACCACTTTGGTTCACATCCCTCGGCGATGGTTGATATTTCCTCGGCGATAGTTCATATCCTCTCGGAGTCGTCCAACCCTTATAACTCTGTAGTTTCTAAACGAAATAACTTTATCTTTCATCCCAAACTATTTCAAATCAATGTTTCGTAGTGTGACACGTTTCATGGCTTATGCATCAATGGGGCAGAAGTGAGATGGGGTTAGGGTTAACGTACCACCTTATTTCACATCCTCTCGGTGTAGGGTTAAATTCCCTCGGCGATAGTTCATATCCTGTCGCAATGTTTCATCCCCGAAACCTTTGTTTTTTCTAAATTAAATAGCTTTATATTTCATACCAACCTAGTTCAATCCAATGGCCTATAGTGTCATACGTTCCATGGCTTAAGAATGAATGAGACAAAAATTACGTGGGGTTAGAGAACCCTCTTTTAATTTCCGCCATCTTGGATTTTTTCCAAAGGAATACCATGGTACTTCAGGTCAAACTTTTCAGTGTCTAAAAAGTTTTCCTTTTGTTTGATTATTATTAAAAAGAGTTACTACTGTCTGAAAAGTATTTTTTTCCGTGTAAAAATTGTTTTCAACACGTGAACCCTTACTTAAGAATTTCAGTCTTTCAAAATTCAGATGGTCACAATTCCAAAGACTGGAACTCTCTCATTCCGTAGTGCAATATACTCATATTTATGAGACAAGTATTTCAATGCAATGTCTAACAGTGTCACCAGGTGCATGGCTTAAGCAGAAATGGTTCAATAGTTATATGGGGTTAGGGTTAACGTATCGCCTTGGTTCATATCCCCCCGGCGATGGCTGATATCCCCTCGGCGATGGTGCATATTCTCTCTCAATTATTCAAGCCCCATAGCACTGTTAATTCTAAATGAAATAACGTAATACCTAACACCAAACTAGTTCAATTCAATGTCTAATACGTATGATGGACGATCCTCGCAGGAGATAGCGCTATTTGAGCAATAGCGAAATTCAGACCTGAAAAAAATCAGGTCTGTACGGGACTCGAACCACTGACCTCTGCGATACTAGTGCAGCGCTCTAACCAACTGAGCTAACAAGCCAACTGAGAGCAGGCCGTTAAGTTGATTCGTAATGAACCCGTGAAAGTGATAAATGAGATAGAATAAATATATGAAAATCATATATTTTGAACTGCGGTATTTGATACGTATGATAGACGATCCTCGCAGTAGATAGCGCTATTTGAGCAATAGCGAAATTCAGACCTGAAAAAAAATCAGGCCTGTACGGGACTCGAACCACTGACCTCTGCGATACTAGTGCAGCGCTCTAACCAATTGAGCTAACAAGCCAACTGAGAGCAGGCCGTTAAGTTGATTCGTAATGAACCCGTGAAAGTGATAAATGAGATAGAATAAATATATGAAAATCATATATTTTGAACTGCGGTATTTGATACGTATGATAGACGATCCTCGCAGTAGATAGCGCTATTTGAGCAATAGCGAAATTCAGACCTGAAAAAAAATCAGGCCTGTACGGGACTCGAACCACTGACCTCTGCGATACTAGTGCAGCGCTCTAACCAATTGAGCTAACAAGCCAACTGAGAGCAGGCCGTTAAGTTGATTCGTAATGAACCCGTGAAAGTGATAAATGAGATAGAATAAATATATGAAAATCATATATTTTGAACTGCGGTATTTGATACGTATGATGGACGATCCTCGCAGTAGATAGCGCTATTTGAGCAATAGCGAAGTTCAGACCTGAAAAAAATCAGGCCTGTACGGGACTCGAACCACTGACCTCTGCGATACTAGTGCAGCGCTCTAACCAATTGAGCTAACAAGCCAACTGAGAGCAGGCCGTTAAGTTGATTCGTAATGAACCCGTGAAAGTGATAAATGAGATAGAATAAATATATGAAAATCATATATTTTGAACTGCGGTATCAAATACCGCAGTTCAAAATATATGATTTTCATATATTTATTCTATCTCAATGTCTAATGGTGTAATAGATTTCAAGACTTAAGCAGGAATTGTTTAAAAGTGAGATGATCTTAGGGTACACCCTTGGTCATATCGTGTCGGCGATGGTTCATATCCCCTCGGAATCCTGCAACCCCTATAACTCTGTTACTTCCGCATAAAATATGTTCTTGTTACATACCAAACTAGTTGAATCCAATGAGCACTAGTGTGAGAGGTATAATGGTTTAAGCATGAATAAGTTAAAAGTTAGAGGGGGTTAGGGTTAATAGACCCTCTTTTCATTTCCGCCATCTTAGATTTTTTTCCAAAGGGGTAGCATGGTACTTTTGGTCAAAAGTTTCAGAGTCTAAAACGCTTTCTTATTGCTTGATTATCATTAAAAATAGTTACTATTGTCTGAAAAGTACTTTTTATTGGTGAACAGATGGTTTTAAACACCTAAACCCTAACTTAACAAAATTTAGATGTTCACAGTTCCAAAGAATGGAACTCAGTCATTCCGTAATGCAATATACTCATATTTATCACACAAGCAGTTCAATGCAATGCTCATCACTGTGACAAATTTCATGGCTTCAGAAGGAATGGATTAAAAGTTACATGGGGTTAGGGTTAAGGCACCGTCTTTTCATTTCCGCTATCTTGGATTGTTTTCCAAAGGGGTAGTATGGTACTTTTGGTCCAAAATTTCAGTGTATAAAACGCTTTCTTATTGTTTGATTATCAGTAAAAAGAGTTACTATTGTCTGATAAGTACTATGTTCTGTGTACAAATGGTTTTAAACATCTAAACCCCTACGTAGGAATTTCAGTCTTTAAAAATTTAGATGGTCACAGTTCCAAGGAATGTAACTCTGTTACTTAGCAATGCAATATACTCATATTTATCAAGCAAGTAGTTCAATGAAATGCTCAACAGTGTTACAAGGTTCGTAGCCTAAGTACGAATGGTTCAAAAATTACATGGGGTTAGGGTTAACGTACAACTTTGGTTCCTATCTCCTCGGCGATGGTTCATATCCACTCGGCGATGTTGCATATTCTCTCGCAATCGTTCAGCCCCTATAACTCTCTTGTTTCTGAATCAAATACCTTGATATCTAGTACCAAACTAGTTCAATTCAATGTCTAATTGTGTAATAAATTTCACTGCTTAGGCAGGAATGGTTTTTAAGTTAGATTGGGTTAGGGTTAATCTACCACCTTGGTTCATATCCCCTCGGCGATGGCTCATCTCCCCCAGAAATCTTCCAACCACTATAACTGTGTTGCTTCTGCATAAAATATCTTCCTGTTTCATACCAATTTTGTTCACTGCAATGACAACTTGTGTGAAAAGTTTGATGGCTTAAGTATGAATGAGTCAAAAGTTAAATGGGGTTAGTGTTAAGGGACCCTCTTTTCATTTCCGCTACCTTGAATTTTTTTTAGGGGTAGGATGGTACTCGTGGTCAAATTTTTAAGTGTTTAAAACGCTTTCGTATTGTTGGATTATCGTTAAAAAGAGTTACTATTGTCTGAAAAGTAATTTTTTTCGATGTACAAATGGTTTTAAACACCTAAACCGTTACTGAAGATTTTCACTCTTTCAAAATTCCGATGGTCACAGGACCAAAGATTGGAACTCTGTCATTCTGCAATGCAATATAACCATATTTATCACGCAAATAGTTCAATGTAACGTTCAACAGTGTGGCTAGTTTCATGGCTTCAGCACGAATGGTTCAAAAGTTAGATAGGGTTAAGGGTTAATGTACCACCTTGTTTCATATGCCGTCGGCGATGGTTCATATCTTATTACAATTCCTATAGCTATGACTATGACTTACACTGTCTGAGACTATGACTACGAAAAATGGGGCGATATCAGCACAACAAATTGGGCGATATGAGCACAAAAAATGAGGCGATATTAGCACAAAAAGATGAGGCGATATTAAAAGTCATTGAAAAGTTTTAAGTTTGAAAAGCTGAAAGTTTGGAAAGGTGGAAGTTTGAAATGTTGACTATGATTATGTTGTCCCGTTGCTGTATGCTCAAGGGTTTGAAAGTTTTAGACGCCCGAATGACTCTAGGACATACGAAGTCATATCAGCACAGAAGGTTGGCAGTTCAGCAGAGAAATGGGGCAAACCAGCACAAGTGGGCAAATCAGCCGTGCAGGCTCTCAATCTTTCAACCACCATAACTCTGTTATTTCTGCATTAATAATATACATAAAAAAATTTCTCAGTTCTGATTGGTTAAGATGAGTGCAGTTCTCAGTTAATTCAGTGCAGAAGAGAGTTTATTCAGTGCAAAGAAAGAGGCAAACCAGACATTCTGATTGGTCAGGATGATTGGTCAATGTCGATGTCAAGGTCAACGTCACTTGCAGGGTTTGAATAAATTAATTTTGCACGTGATGCGCGCGCTTTTCTTCTACGTAGTTATGAGAAGCTACCTCGTATTTTCTCATGTATATTATTAATAGATAATCAGATGATTTTCTCCTGCAATTTGGAATAAATAAGAACACAAATTGCACTCACCCTACGGGCGTCTTCAATTTTGTTAGTCTTTTAGAACATTTACTCGTGCTTATTTATTCCAAATTGCACTCGAAATCATGTGACTACCTATACAAAATACCTTCATATAGGATGGCTTAAATATGAAGGGTTCAAAACTTAGATGGAGTTTAAGTTAACCCACCTCTTCTTATGTCTACCATGTTGGATTTTTTTCCAAGGGGTAACATGGTTATTTTGGTCAAAATTTCAAATCTCTCTCAGACTCTCGCTATTGTTTCAATGATGCCCAAAACGGGTTTCTAGGGCTTTGAAAGTGGTTTTCAAGCCTTAAAATGAGTTTTTCTCACCTACACCCCTTAGCCCATTTTTCACCTTTCACTTGTCGACCTTGAAAGCACTATAACTCTGTTGTTTCTGAATGAAATAACTTCATATCTCACACCAAACTAGTAGAATGCAACGACCAATAGTGTGTCACGTTTCGTGGCTTAAGCATGAAGGAAACCTCCTCAAGTGGGCCGATCAGCACCAGGTGGGCAGATGAGCACATTCAGATGGTCACACTTCCAAAGACTGCATTTGTGTTCTTCATCAATGAAATATAATTATATTTATCAAGCAAGTACTTCAATGTCATGACAAATAGTGTAGTAAGTGTCATGTCTTAAGCATGAATGGTACAAAAGTTAGATGTAAGGTACCCCCTTTCCCAAAACTTCGCCTAAAAATTTCTGTCCTTCTCTTTTATAAAACTTGTTCTAAACATAAACGAAGCCTTATCAATCTTTATCAGCATAAGCTGCGTCTTATTACTAGTGGCTGTGCCAAAACTTACGTGGTTCTCTACACTTGCTGACGATCTAACACATGTTTTGCCAAAATTTTGACGAAGAGAACTGAACATAGGAGGGGTACTGAACGTTAACGAGGGGAGCTGAACATTGACGAGGGGAACTGAACAGTACCGAGGGGAACTGTACGGTGCCGACCAGGGGAAATGAACAAAAACAGGGGAACTAAACATTGCCGAGAGGAACTGAACATCACCGAGGGGAACTGAACATCTCAGTCCAGGGGAAGTGAACAAGGAATCTAACCCTAAATCATAAGTTGGTCAAGTACTAGTGAGTAAGTTAACCAGTAGGTCAACCAAGCAATCATCTAGTTAGTCACCAGTCAGCCTGCCCTTCAGGTGCTATTGGGTCGGTCAATCAGTCGCTAACCAGTCAGTTAGACAGTCAGTTGGAAGTCGGATATCAACGGAGTGAACCACTCAGGTAAAAGTAACTCACACTGTTGGGTATTGCATTGAACTACTTGTGTGATAAATATGAGTATATTGCACTACGGAATGACAGAGTTCCAATCTTTGGCAATCTAAATTATGAAAGACTGAAATCCCTAAGTTAGGGTTAAGGTGTTTAGAACCAGTTGCACACAAAAAAAGTACTTTTCAGACAATAGTAACCCTTTTTATTGATAATCAAACAATAAACAAGCGTTTTAGACACTGAAAACTTTGACCAAAAGCACCATGCTACCCCTTTGGAAAAAAAATTCAAGATGGCGGAAATGAAAAGAGGGTCCCTTAACCCTAATCCCATCTAACTTTTGACTTATTCATGCTTAAGCCATGAAACTTGTTACACTATTGTCTATTGGATTGAGCTAGGTTGGTATGAAAGATAAATTTATTTCCATGCGACCGCGCATTTAACAACAAAGTTACAGTGTCAAGGTCCTCAAGTCTTAGTGATAGACTTAGAATTTCTCTAAATTGGTCAAAATTTTCAGTCTCTAAAACGCTTTCTCTTTGTTTACTTATCATTAAAGAGAGTTACTATTGGCTTAAAAGTAGTTTTTCGATGTAAAAATCATTTTCAACGCGTACACCCTTAGTTAAAAAATTCAGTAATTTTTACAATTTAAAGGGTCACACTTTGGAAGATTGTAGTTCTGTTATTCCTCAATGAAATCCGTTGTCATTTATAGCTCCAATAGCTTGTTGTTTTTGCAAGCTTGATGTTTGTTGTTTTTGTTCAGGCCCAAATGACCCTATAACATACGAGGGCATATCAGCGTACAAAGTGGGCAGTTCAGCACAAAAAGGGAGCAAATCAGCATACGTGGGCAAATCAGCTGTGCAGCCTCTCAATCTTCCAACCGCTGTAACTCTGTTGTTTCTGCATGAAATAACTTTATATATCATACCAAACTAGTTCAATGCAAAGAACAATAGTTTGAAAACTTCATGACTTAAGTTTCAATGGTTCAAAAGTTAGATGAGGTTAGGGTTAACGTGCCACCTTGGTTCACACCCCCTCGACGATTGTTCATATCCAACCGGCCGCGGCGATGGTTTATATCCCCTCGCAATCTTTCAACCTCTATAACTCTGTAGCTTCCGCATGAAATATGTTCTTGTTTCATACCAAACTAGTTGAATCCAATGACCACTAGTGTGAGAAGTGTAATGGCTTAAGCATGAATAAGTCAAAAGACAGATGGGGCTAGGGTTAAGGCACCCTCTTTTCATTTCCGCCATCTTGGATTTTTTGCCAGAGTGGTAGCATGGTACTTTTGATCAAAAGTTTCATTGTCTAAAAAACTCTTATTGTTTGATTATCATTAAAAAGAGTTACTATTGTCTGAAAATTACTTTTCTCGGTGTACAAATGGTTTTAATCACATAAACCTTTACATAAGAAGTTCAGTCTTTAAAAATCCAGACGGTCACAGTTCCAAAGACTGCAACTCAGTCATTTCGGAATGCACGATACTCATATTTATCACTCAAGCAGTTCCATGCTAAGCCCAACAGTGTAATAAGACTCATGGCTCAAGCACGAATCGTTCAAAAGATAGACGGGGTTAGGGTTAACGTACCACCTTATTTCACATCCTCTCGGTGTAGGTTTATATCCCCTCGGCGATGGTTCATATCCTGTCGCAATGTTTCATGCCCTAAACCTCTGTTTTTTTCTAAATCAAATACCTTCATATTTCATACCAAACTAGTTCAATCCAATGGCCAATAGTGTCACACGTTTCAAGGCTTAAGAATGAATGAGACAAAAGTTACGTGGGGTTAGGGTTAGGGTCACAGTTCCAAGGACTGGAACTCTCTCATTCGGTAATGCAATATACTCATATTTATCAAACAAGTATTTCAATGCAGTGCCCAAAAGTGTCACCAGGTTCATGGCTTAAACGGGAATGGTTCAAAAGTTAGATGTGGTTAGGGTTAACGTACCGCCTTGGTTCATATCCCCTCGGCGATGGTTGATATCCCCTCGGAGATAGTGCATATTCTCTCCCTTTATTAAACCCCTATAACGCTGTTAATTCTAAATGAAATAACGTAATACTTAACACCAAACTAGTTCAATTCAATGTCTAATGGTGTAATAAATTTCAGGGCTTAAGCAGGAATTGTTTATAAGTGAGAAGGGGTTAGGGTTAACCTAACCGCTTGGCTCATATCTCCTCGGCGATGGTTCATATCCCCTCGCAATCTTCTAACCCCTATAACTCTGTTGCTTCCACATAAAATTTGTTCTTGTTTAATACCAAACTAGTTGAATCCAAGGATTACTAGTGTGAGAAGTGTAATGGCTTGAGCATGAATAAGTCAACAGTTATATGGGGTTAGGGTTAAGGGACCCTCTTTTCATTTCCGCCATCTTGGATTTTTTTCCTAAGGGGTAGCATGGTACTTTTGGTCAAACCTTTCATTGTCTAAAACGCGTTCTTCTTGTTTGATTATCATTAAAAAGAGTTACTATTTTCTGAAAAGTATTTTTTACCGGTGTAGAAATTGTTTTCAACACGTAAACCCTTATTTAAGAATTTCAGTCTTTCAAAATTCAGATGGTCACTGTTCCAAAGACTGGAACTCTGTCATTCCGTAATGCAATATACTCATATTCATCACACAAGTAGTTCAATGCAGTGCCCAACAGTGTCACCAGGTTCATGGCTTAAGCAGGAATGGTTCAAAAGTTAGATGGGGTTAGGGTTAACGTACCACCTTGGTTCATATCTCCTCGGCGATGGATGATATCCCCTTGGTGATGCCGCATATTCTCTCCCAATTATTCAACCCCTATAACGCTGTTAATTGTATATGAGATAATGTAATACTTAACACCAAACTAGTTCAATTCAGTGTCTAATGGTGTAGTAGATCTGAGGACTTAAGCAGAAATATATAATTTCTCTTAAGAATATCTGTTGCTTCTGCATAAAATATGTTCTTGTTTCATACCAACCTAGTTGAATCCAAAGACCACTAGTGTGAGAAGTATAATGGTTTAAGCATGAAGAAGTTAAAAGTTAGAGGGGGTTAGGGTTAGTGGACCCTCTTTTCATTTCCGCTATCCTGGATTTTTTTCCAAAGGGGTAGCATTGTACTTTTGGTCAAATTTTTCATGGTCTAAAACGCTTTCTTATTGTTTGATTATCATTAAAAAGAGTTACTCTTGTCTCAAAAGTACTTTCTTTGGTGTACAAATGGTTTTAAACATCTAAACCCTCACTTAAGAATTTCAGTCTTTCAAAATTTGGATGTCCACAGTTCCAAAGTTTGGAACTCTGTCATTCCGTAATGCAATATACTCATATCTATCACACAAGTAGTTCAATACAATGCCCAACAGTGTGACAAATTTCATGGCTTCAGCAGGAATGGGTTAAAAGCTACATTGGGTTAGGGTTAAGGCACCGTCGTTTCATTTCCGCCATCTTCGATCTTTTTCAAAGGGGTAGTATGGTACTTTTGGTCAAACTTTTCAATGTCTAAAACGCTTTCTTATTCTTTGATTATCATTAAAAAGAGTTAATATTGTCTGATAAGTCCTATGTTCGGTGTACAAATGGTTTTAAACATCTAAACCCTAACTTAAAAAAATTTCAGTCTTTCAAAATGTAGATGGTCAAAGTTACAAGGAATGTAACTCTGCTACTTAGGAATGCAATATACTCATATTTATCAAGCAAGTAGTTCAATGAAATGCCCAACAGTGTTGCAAGGCTCGTAGCTTAAGTACGAATGGTTCAAAAATTACATGGGGTTAGGGTTGACGTACCACTTTGGTTCATATATTCTTGGCGATGGTTCATATCCCCTCAGCGATGTTGCATATTCTCTCGTAATGGTTCAACCCCAATAACTATCTTGTTTATGAATCAAATACCTTTATATCACCAAACTACTTCAAGTCATGTCTAATGGTGTACTAAATTTCACTGCTTAACCAGGAATGGTTTTTAAGTTAGACCACCTTGGTTCATATCCCCCCGGCGATCGCTCATCTCCCTCAGAAATCTTCCAACCACTATAACTGTGTTGCTTCTGCATAAAATATCTTCATGTTTCATACCAACCTACTTCAATCCAATAACCACCAATGTAACAAGTTTAATGGCGTAAGCATGAATAAGTCAAACGTTAAATTAGTCTAGTTTTAAGGGACCCTCGTTTCATTTCCACCATCTTAAATTTTTTTGAAAGGGGTAGCATGGTCAAAATTTTCAGTGTTTAAAACGCTCTCGTGTTGTTGGAATATCATTAAAAAGAGTTACTATTGTCTGAAAAGTACTTTTCTCGGTGTACGAATGGTTTTAAACACCTAAACCCTTACTGAAGAATTTCAATCTTTCAAAATTCAGGGACCAAAGATTGGAACTCTGTTATTCCGCTTTGCAATATACCCATATTTATCACGCAAATAGTTCAATGTAATGTTCAACAGTGTGGCAAGTTTCATGGCTTCAGCACGAATGGTTCAAAAGTAAGATGGGGTTAGGGTTAACGTGCCACCTTGATTCATATGCCGTCGGCGATGGTTCATATCCCCTTACAATTCCTATAACTATGACTATGACTTAGACTGCGACCTACACTATGACTATGACTGTCTATGACTATGACTATGACTATCAGTATTTCAATGACCCTTCCTATAAGTGGGACTATGTTTATGGGTATGACTGTCTGAGACTACGACTATTGAAAATTGGGCGATATCAGCACAACAAATTGGGCGATATGAGCACGAAAAAAGGAGGCCATATCAGCACAAAAGATTAGGCGATATTAAAAGTCATTGAAGAGTTTTAGGGTCAAAAGTTAAATGAGGTTAGGAAGTCAGTAAACCAGTCAGTTAGCCGGTCAAGTACCAGTGAATCAGTCAACCATTAAGTTAAGGGATCAATTATCTAGTTAGTCACTAGTCAGCCAGCCCTCCAGGTGTAACTTGGTCGGTCAATCAGTCGTTTACCAGTCAGTTAGACAGTCAGTTGGATGTCGGCCAACAGGGGAGTGAACCAGTCTGGTAACAGTAACTCGCTCAACATGTGATTCAGTCTGCCAGTCACTGAAGCAGGCAACTATCAGTCGGTGAGGAAAGCAGTCAACCAGTCAGTCAGTCCGTCTGTCAATTACAAGTCGGTTAGCCAGTCCATTAGCCAGTTAGATACCAGTCAATCAATAACTCAGTCACCAATCAGTCTGTTAGTAAGTTAGCCAGTCAATCACCATTAAGTTACCTAGTCAGTTACTAGTCGGTCAACAAGTCAGTTAGCCAGTCAATCAACCTGTCAGTCAGTCATTCCATTCTTGGAAAAAATCCAAGATGGCGGAAATAAAGAGAGGGTCCCCTAACCCTAACCCCACGTAACTTTTTGTCTCATTCATTCTTAAGCCATGGAACGTGTGACACTATTGGCCATTGGATTTAACTAGTTTGGTATCAAATATGAAGTTATTTAATTTACAAAGAACAGAGATTTAGGGATGAAACATTGCGACAGGATATGAACTATCGTCGAGGAGATAAAAACCTACACCGAGAGGATGTGAAGTAAGGTGGTACGTTAACCCTAGCCCCATCTAACTTCTCCCCCATTCATGCTTAAGCCATAAAACTTGTCACACTACGCAACATTGATTTGAAAAAGTTTCGTATGAAATATAAAGTTACTTCATTAAGAAACTACAGAGTTATGGGGGTTGGAGGACTCCGAGAAGATATGAACGATCGCCGAGGAGATTTGAACCATCGCCAAGGAATACGCACCAAGGTGGTGCATTAACCCTAACCCCATCTAACGTTTGAACCATTCGTGCTTAAGCCATGAAGCTTATTACACTGTTGGGCATAGCATTGAACTACTTGCGTAATAAATACGAGTATCCTGCATTGCGAAATGACTGAGTTACAGTCTTTGGAACTGTGATCGTCGGAATTTTGAAAGACTGAACTTCTTCAGTAAAGGTTTAAGTGTAAAACCATTTGTACACCGAAAGAATACTTTTTAGACAATGCTAACTCCTTTTAATGATAATCAAACAATAAGAAAGCATTTTAGACAATAAAACTTTTGACCAAAAGTACCATGCTACCCCTTTGGAAAAAAATCCAAGATGGCGGAAATGAGAAGTGGGCGCCTTAACCCTAACCCTAAACCAGCTGTAGACTGGCTTAGTGATTAGTTGACTGAGTGGTTGTGTGTATTTCTTATATCTGCTTTTGTCTCTGAAAGTTTGACTCACGTGCGGACCGATTGGTGAAACACTGGCTAAGTGACGCTCCACCCTCCAGTTTGTCAGACAAACGGTCAGAAAACCACATACTCACTCTACAGTCAGAGAGTTAGTCACCACTAGTTTGTGAATCACCGCTCACTCAGCTACTGAGTCAACGGTTAAGTAAGCCAGTCCATTAAACCATCAGTCAATCAGTAGTTCAGTCAGTTATTAAACCACTCGATCAGCCAATCAGTTAGCCAATAAGTTAACCTATAATCGAGACAATGAGTTGACCAGCTATTCATTATAGCAGTCACCAATTCGTTAGTCCACCTTTCAACTAGTCAGTAAATCAGTCAGCTAATGAAGCGGTTCGTCAACAACCAGTCACCCATTCAGCTTGTCAGGCAGTCAGTTAGTATGCAATGCGCTCAACACGCTAGTGAGGAATTCAGTTAGCCAATCAGTCATCCAATCAGTCAGAGAATCAGTCGACCAGTCTGCCACCTCACTGGTCAAGAACTCAATCACCCTTTCTGTCAAACGCTAAGTCACCCTTCCCGTTAGCGTGTTAATCTATCAGTCAGTCAGCCAGTTAATCAGCAAGTCAGTGAACCATTTAGCCAACCAACCTTTAATTCAACAAAAGACTTACCTAAACTCTTAGTCAACATGTCAGTGTCAGTCACTAAGTAATTGTTAAGTTTCTAAGTTACAAGTCAGTTAAGCACCCATCCAATCTGTGATTCAGACAGTGAATCAGTCAGTCCATTGTTTAGCAAGTCAGCTTTTTAATCAGCTAGTCAGGTACCACTGAGTCACTAAACCAATCCTTTAGTAGGTCAACCCCTAGATAGAGGGCCAGTAAGTCAGCAGTCGGTCAGGAAGTCAATAGGCCAATTAAACCTTTAATTCAACAAAAGACTTACCTAAACTCTTAGTCAACATGTCAGTCAGTCAGTCACTAAGTAATTGCTAAGTTTCTAAGTTACAAGTCAGTTAAGCACCCATCCAATCTGTGATTCAGACAGTGAATCAGTCAGTCCATTGTTTAGCAAGTCAGCTTGTTAATCAGCTAGTCAGGTACCACTGAGACACTAAACCAATCCTTTAGTAGGTCAACCCCTAGATAGAGGGCCAGTAAGTCAGCAGTCGGTCAGGAAGTCAATAGGCCAATTAAAGCATATGGCGCCAGTGAGTCAGTCAAACAGTGGGTCAGCTGGGCAAGTACCAATGAGTCAGTCAACCAGTCATTCAAAGAGTCCCTACTCAGTAATCAAGGCAGTCACCTGCAAAGCAGTCAAACAGCTAGTCGGAAGGTCAGGTACAAATAAGTAAGTCTACTTAGTCACTATGGCAAGTACCTGTAGGTCAGTCACCAGGTTAGTCGACCAGTCAGTTGTAGAGTCAATCAATCAGGCAAATAACTTATTACTTGGCCAGTAAGTCCAACTAATCAGTGAGACACTCAGTCTCCTTCGCTTACCATCAATAAGAACTCAGTCATCAAGACACTGAACCAGTAAGTCGGTCTCTTAGTTCGTAGTGAGTTATTCTAGCAATCCGTTCGTACGCAGTGAGTCAGTCATCTAGTCATTCAGTCAAGCCATCTTCGATCAGTTAGCCAATACGTAGCCCAGTCAGTCAGCAGTCGCGCAGCAAGTCAGTTAACCAGATAGTCACCCAATCAATAGCGAACCATCAGGAACCAGGGAGTTTGTCAAGTAGACAGTGAACTGATAAGCTAACCACCGAGAAAGTCAACCAGTCAGTAAGACAATCAGTGATCAGTGAGCCGGTCGGTCACCAGCCGGTCGGTCACCAGCCGGTTATCAAGTCAGTTACCAGTCAGTCTGTCACTAGGTAGTCAGTCGGACAGTCAGTAAGTCGGTCATTCACCAATCGGTCAGCAAGTTAGTCAACTATTTAAATACACAGTCAGAAACCGGCAATTCAATGAACCACTCATTCAACAAATCACGAAGACAGTGAATTGCTAGTAAGGTCAGCCAGCCAGCGATCCAGATAGTCAACCTGTCAAGTGCCAGCAAATCTGGCTCAGTCAGTCAACTCAGTCAGCCAGTCAGTAACAAGAAAGCCAGACACTCCAGAAGTCAATCGACCGGACAGTCAGCGGATTCGGTACCAGTGCCTCAGTAAACCAGTTTGTCACTAGTATAACAGATCACCAGTCAGTTACTCAGACATTCAGTTAAATAGTGATTCACCGATCGGTCACCAGGTTAGTCGACCAGTCAGTCAACCGCTCAGGCAAACATTCGGTGAGTTGACCGGCTACTAGTGAGTCCCTGAACCAGTTAGTTAACCATTCAATTAGCCTGTGCTTATGGTTGCTAGTCAGGTACCAGTAAGTCCATCAAACAGTCAGTCAGCCCATCAGGTAAGAGTAAGTTAGTCAACTAGTCAATGAGTCAGTGACCATTACCTCAGTCAGTAAGTAAGCCGATTAGTCAACCAGTCAGTCACACAGTTAGTCACCCGTCATTTATCAAGTCACTCACAAGTCGCCGAACAGCGTGCTAAACCAATCAGTCAGCCAGCAATTCGGCAGTGAGTTGGACAGTTAGTTCGCGAGTCATTCACCAATTGGTCCGCAAGTCAGTCAAACAATCAGAGACACAGGCAGACATAAGGAATGCACTCAACCACTCAGTCAACTAATCACTAAGCCAGTCTACAGCTAGTGGGGTCAGCGAGGAAGCGTACTAGATATTTAACCGGTCAAGTACGAGGAATTTTCTCCGTTGGTCAGTCACAGGCACTCAATCAGCTAGTCAGTTACCACTCAGTATGGCAATTAATTACCATTCGGCCAACAAGACGGTCAACAAGTCAGTCAGTTGATCAGGTTCCAGTGAATGACTCAACCAAGTAGACAGTCAGACACTAGTCAGCCAGTAGTAAGTCTGTCAACACGATAATCACGCGGCCAGTCAACCAGTCGGTGAGTCAGTCTGTCACCAGTCAAAAAGCAAGTTAGTCACAAGACGGCCAAAGAGTCGAGTCAGCAACGTGGTCAGCCAGTCACTCTTCCGTAAGAAACCATTAACTCAGTCTCTCAACCTCTCAGTCATTCATTCAGTCAAACAGTCAGGCAGCCGCTCAGGTACCAGTGAGTACGTTATTCATTCCGGTGGCCAGCCAGTCACCAGTAAGTTAACCATTCAGTCACCAGTTGGTCAACAGCTCAGTTACCAAGTCAAATAGCCAATCGGACACAAGTGAGGCAGTCAAAACATCCCCTATGTTGTCGTTCGTCAGTCAGTAAGAAGTAATACCGTCAATCAGGCAGCCAATCTGTTAAGTAGCCAGGTATCATTAACCCAGATAAGAATTCACTCATCCAGTCAGCCAGCTACAATTTCACCTAGTCATTAACCTGTCGGTTTTCTAGGCACCCAAGCAGTCTGTCACCAGATCAGATATCAGTAGGTTAGCAGTCAACTGGTCAGTCAGTCAGGCAGGGAGACAGTCACCAATCAGTAAGACAGTTACACGTGAAATGGTCAGGAAGTCAGTCAACCAGTCAGTTATAAAAATTAGTCAAGTAGTCAGTCTGCGAGGCAGTAAATAAAGACGTCATCCTATGATTTAGCCACTAAGTTACCCAATTAGACAGACAGTCAATCTATGGTCAGTTAGCCAGATATTAAACAGTCACCCGGCAAAGCACTGAGCCGGTCAGTGAGCTAGTCAGGTACAAGTGATTCGGTCAACATATCCGTCAATTAGTCTGTGATAAGTCAGTTGACTAGTCCCTTACCCAGTTAATCACTAGTTAAGCACCACGTCAGTTAGCCAGTTAGCCAGTGGGTCAGCCTGCCAAGCAACCACTCAGTAAACAACTGATAAGGTCAAGGAAATTTTGTTTGTTAGAGAGTCAAGTTACAGTGAGTAAGCTGAGCCATAGATCACTCGTCAGTTGGTCAGCAAGGCAGTAAACAACTCCACGGGCCAGTGAGGTTACGGTGAGTTAATCATCTTGTCAGTCAGCCGGTCAGATACCACTGAGTCAGTCAAGCAGTCAGTCAGCCACTCAGTCAACCAGCTATTACTCAACCAGTCAGTTTGCTGGTCAGGTACCAGTGAGTTAATCAATTAGTCAGTGAGCCTTTCACTCAATCGTCAGTTGAAAAGTCAGTCACTGGTCAGTCACGAGTGAATCAACCACTCAGCTAGGCATTGGGGTACCAAAATCTTATTCAACCAGTCACTGAGTCAGTCAGTGGCCGGTCAGTGATCATTCATCATTTGATCAGTCAACCACCTAGTCGGCTAGTTAGTCCTTCAGGAACCACTCAACTAGTCAGTCGACAAGTCAATGAGAGGTTCAGGTTACAGTGACTCAGTCAGTCACCAGGTCAACATATCACTAGGCAGTCAGTTACTCAGTTAGCTAGTGAGTTACCAGTCGCTCATTAGGATTGTCAACCAATCAGTCTATATAGGCCTACCAGTTACAAGTGAGGCAGTCAACCAGATTAGTCCATCGTTATGATGGCTTGACAGGTACCAGTGAGTCAGTGAACCAGTCAGACATCCGGCAGTCAACCAAATTAGTCCATCGTTATGATGGCTTGACAGGTACCAGTGAGTCAGTGAACCAGTCAGTCATCCGGTCAGCTGCAAGTAAGTTAGTCAACGATTAACTCATTCAGTCAGTCAACTAGCTAGTCAGCCAGTTAATCAAATGGTTCCTGCAAAATTCGGCCACAGGGTGAGATGCGGCAAGTGTTGCTGAGGTCGCGCTCAAAATACGGTTTGAAAAAATGTATCTACAAGTAAGCCAAAACCACCTTTTTTGAACAGAATGTGTTAAAATCCATAAGAAGACACTTAAATTTACCTGAGAGCCGATGTTCTTTGCGAACTGTGGCCACAGCACGAAGTGTGCCAGGTCTTGCTCAACTCGCCTTAGAAATACGGTTTACCAAAAACTATCCAAATCGAGCCAAAACCAATTCTTTCGACGAGACTGTGTTAAAACTTGTAAGAAATCATTAAGATTTACTCAAGAAGCGATGCTTCCTGCAGACTTTGGCCAGATGGTGAAATGTGCAAAGTCCTGCTCAGCTCTTGGTCAAGTCAGGGTTAAGGTTAAGTTTACTAACTGAATTAGGTAATGGTTACTGTCTGATTGACTGGTTGACTGACTCACTGGTACCTGATGAGCCACCACCACGTCGGACTTATTGTCTGGTTAACAAATTGGTTGATAGACTTACAAGTAACGGACCAGCTTACCGACTGGTTGCCTGACCAGTTGACTGATTGGTTGACTAACATGGTGACCGACGGGTGACTCACTATCTAACTGACTCTCTGAATGACTGTCTGACTGACTGGTGACCTGTTGACCTGGTGACGGACTGGTTTACTAAGTTACTGGTACCTGATCCGCTGACTGACTGGTCGACTTACTGGTTGAAAGAGACAATGGTTCCTGAGCATTTCACTAACTGGCTGACTAGATATATAACTAAATTAATGAGTTAATCGTTGACTAACTCACTGGCATTTGACCGGGTCACTGACTGGTTGACTGATGCCTGCCAAGCCATCATAACGACGGACTAATTGACAGGTTAACGAACTGGTTAATTAACTCACTGGTAGCTGACCAGCCTATAGAGTACTTGCCTGAACTTTTGAATGACTGGTTGACAATCATGATGACCGACTGGTAACTCACTAGCTAACTGACTGTCTGATTGACTGGTGATATGTTGACCTGGTGACTGACTGACTCACTGTTACCTGAACTGACTGACTCACTGACTGGTCGACTTACTGGTTGAGTGGTTCCTGAAGGGCTGACTAACTAGCCGAGTAGCTGGTTGACTGACTAAATGATTAATGGTTACTGACCGGCGACTGACTGACTCAGTGAATGGTTGAATGAGTTATTGGTACCCGAATGCCTAGCTGAGTGGTTAACTCACTCTTGACCGACCAGTGATTGACCTTCTAACTGACGACTGAGTGAAAGAGTCACTGACTAGATGATTGAATCACTGGTACCTGACCGGCCGACTGACTGGTTGAGTAATAGCTGGTTGAGTGAGTGGCTGAATGACTGCTTGACTGACTCAGTGGTATCTGACCGGCTGACTGACAGCGTGATTGACTCACCGTTACCTGGCTGGCCCATGGAATTGTTGACTACCTTGCTGACGAACTGACGAGTGATCCATGGCTAGACTTACTCACTGGAACTTGACTGCCTAACTAACAAAATTTCCTTGACTGAGTCAGTTGGTTACTGTATGGGTGCTTTACAGGGTGACCCACTGGTTAACTGAGGTGTTGCCCAACTTATGACTAACTGGGTTAGGGACTGGCTAACTGTTTTATCACAGACAAATTGACGGATAGAGAGACTGAATTACTGGTAGCTGACTAGCTCACTGATTGTTCCAGTGCTTTGCCGGCTGCTTGTTGAATAACTGGCTAGCTGACTATTGATTGACTGTCTGTCTAATTGGGTAACTTAGCGGCTAAATCATAGGTTGACGTCGTTATTTACTGCCTTGCAGACTGACTAGTTGACTAAACTGTTGAATGACTGGTTGACTGACTTCCTGACCATTTCATGAGTTACTGTCGTACTGATTGTTGACTATCTCCCTACCTGACTGATTCACCAGTTGACTGCTGACCTACTGGTATCTGATCCGGTGACAGACTGCTTGGGTGCCTACAAAACTGACCAGTGACTGACTAGGTGAAATTTTAGCTGATTGACTGGATGAGTGAATTGTTGTCTGAGTTAATGTTACTTAACTGATTGGCTGACTGATTGACGGTATTACTTGTTATTGACCGTTAACCGACTGACCGACAACGTAGCTGATTTGCTGACTGCTTTTTTTGTGTCTGATTGGCTACTTGAATTGTTAACTGAGCTGTTAACAACCTGGTCACTGAATCGCTAACTTACTGGTGACTGGCTGGCCAGCGCACTGAATAACGGGCTCACTGGTACCTGGCCGGCTGCCTGACTGTTTGACTAAATGAATGACTTAAAGGTTGAGAGACTGAGTTGATGGTTTCTTATGGAAGAGTGACAGGCTGACCAAGTTGCTGACTTGACTCTTTGGCCGTCTTGTGACTAACTGGCTATTTGACGGGTGACAGACTGACTCACTGACTGGTTGCCTTTTTGGGTGATTAACTTGTTGACAGACTTACTACTGGCTGACTAGTGTCTGAGTGTCTGATTGGTTGAGTCAATCACTGGAACCTGACCATTTTACTTACTGGTTGACCGCCCTGTTGACCGAGTGGTATTTAACTGTCATACTGAGTGGTAACTGACTGGCTGACTGAGTGGCTATGACTGACCAACGCAGAGACTTGCTCGTACTTGACCGATTGAATATTTAGTACGCTTCCTGGCTGACCCCACTAGCCGTAGACTGGCTTAGTGATTAGTTGACTGAGCTGTTGAGTGTATTGCTTGTATCTGCCTGTGCCTTTGAATTTTTGACACACTTGCGGATCGATTGGTGAATCACCGGCTAACTGACTGTCAGACTCACTGCCGAATCACCGGCTGACATACTGGTCAAGTACGAGCAAGTCTCACCGTTTGTCAGTCACAGCCACTCAGTCTGGAAGTCAGTTACTACCCAGTAACTCAGTGAATTACCACTCGGCCAAAGAGTCAGTAAACCAGTCAGTCAGTTGGTCAGGTTCCAGTGAGTGACTCAACGAATCAGACGGTCAGACACTAGTCAGCCAGTAATAAGTCTCTCAACAAGTTAATCACCAAGCCAGTCATTCGGTGAGTCAGTCTGTCACGAGTCAAATAGTTAGTCACCATACTGCAAAAGAGTCAGTGGACCAGTCAGCAACTTGGTCAGGCGGTCACTCTTCCGTGAAAAACCAATAATTCAGTCTCTTTATCTCTCAGTCATTCAGTCAAACAGTCAGGCAGCTGTCAGGTACCAGTAAGCCAATTAGCCAGTGCGCTGGCCTGTAAGTCACCTGTAAGCTAGCCACTCCGTCACCAGTTGGTCAAAAGGTCAGTTACCAAGTCAAATAGCCAATCAGGCACCAGTGGGGCAGTCAACAAATCAGCCACTTAGTCGGTAGTTACTCACTAACCAGTAATACCATCAATCAGTCAACCACTCAGTTAAGTAGTCAGGTATTATTAACTCAGAGAACAATTCACTCATCTAGTCAATCAGCTAGAATTTCACCCAGTCAGTTACTAAGTCAGTCACATGTCGGTTTGCTAGGCACCGATGCAGTCTGTCACCGAATCAGGTACCAGTAGGTCAGCAGTCAACTGGTCAATTAGTCAGGTAGAAAGACAGTCAACAATCAGTAAGACAGTAACTTGTGAAATGGACAGGAAGTCGATCAATTAGTCAGTCAACAGTTTAGTCAGCTATTCAGTCAGCCACGCAGTAAATAACGAGGTCAACCTATGATTTAGCCACTAAGTTACCCAATTAGCCAGACACTCAATAACTAATCAGTTAGCCAGTTAATCAACAGTCAGCCAGCAAAGCAATGAGGCAGTCAGTGAAATAGTAGAGTACCAATGATCCAGGCAACCTATCGGTTATTTAGTCAGTGATAAGTCGGATAGCCAGTCCCTTATGCAGTCAGTCACTATTCGGCCGAGACGTCAGCCAGTGGGTCAGCCTGTCAAGCAACCACTCAGTAAACAACTGACTCAGTCAAGGAAATTTTCTCACTTACTCGATCAATTTCCAGTGAGTACGTCGAGCCATAGATCACTCGTGAGTTGGTCAGCAAGGCAGTCAACAACTCCATGGCCCAGTCAGTTAACACTGAGTCAATGGCGCTGTCAGATACCGCTGAGTCAGTCAAGCTGTCAGTCAGCCAGTCAGTCAACCAGCTATTACTCAACCAGTCAATCGCTCGGTCAGGTAACAGTGAGTCAGTAAACCTTTCACTCAGTCGTCAGTTAGAAAGTCAGTCACTGGTCGGTCACGAGAGACAACCACTCAGGTAGGCATTCGGTTACCAATGACTCATTCAACCAGTCACTGAGTCAGTCATTCGCCAGTCAGTAATCATTGATCATTTAGTCAGTCAACCAGCTAGCCGGCTAGTTAGTCAGCCCTTCAGGAACCACTCAACTAGTCAGTCGACCAGTCAGTGAGAGGTTCAGTCAACTGTGACTAAGTCAGTCACCAGTTCAACATATCACCAATCATTTAGACAGTCAGTTAGCTAGTGAGTTACCACTCGGTCATCAGGATTGTCCACCAGTCCATCAAACGGTCAGGCAAGTTCTCGATAGCCCTATCAGCTACAAGTGAGTCAGTCAGCCAGTTAGTTAACCAGTCAATTAGTCCGTCGTTATGATCGCTTGTCAGGTACCAGAGAGTCAGTGAACCAGTCAGTCAGCCGGTCAGCTGCCAGTGAGTTAGTCAACCATTAACTCATTCAGTTAGTCAACCAGCTTGTCAGCCAGTTAATCAAATGCTTAGGAACCATTGTCTCTTTTAACCAGTTAGTCGACCAGTCAGTCAGCGAATGAGGTATCAGTAACTTAGTAAACCAGTCCGTCCCCAGAGCAACAGGTTACCAGTCAGTCAGACAGTCATTCAAAGACTTAGTTAGATAGTGAATCACCCGTCAGTCACCATGGTAGTCAACCAATCAGTCAACTGGTCAGGCAACCAGTCGGTAAACTGGCTAGTTGCCAGTAAGTCTAACCAGTTGGTTAACCAGACAATTAGTCCGACGTAATGGTGGGTAATCAGGTACCAGTGAGTCAGTCAACCAGTCAGGCGGTCAGGTACCAGTGACTTAGTCAACCAGTCAATCAGACAGTAAACATTACCTCAGTCAGTTAGTAAACCAGTCACTTAACTAGCAACTTAAGTTAGGAAACCACCTATTCTGTTTAAAAGGGGTAGTTTTTGCTTGTTCGCAGAAACCATGTTTTGGCCGCGAGCTGAGCAAGACCTGGCGCATTTCACCATCTGGCCAAATTCTGCAGAAAGCATCTTGTCTTGAGTAAATTTTAATGATTTCTTACAAGTTTCAACACAATCTAGTCGAAAGAATTGGTTTTGGCTCTTTTGGGATAGTGTTTGGTAAACCGAATTTCTAGGGCGAGTTGAGCAAGAGTTGGCGCATTGTGTGCCGTGGCCAAATTTCTCAAGAAACATCGGGTCTCAGATTAATTTAAGTGTATTTTTATGGATTTTAACACATTCTCTTCAAAAAACGTGGTTTTGGCTTAGTTGCAGATACATTTTGTAAAAGCGACCTCAGCAAAACTTGGCGCATCCCTTCCTTTGACCAAATTTTGAAGGAAGCATTCCGTCTCGAGTAAATTTCTAACAGGTCTTAACACAATCTAGTCGAAAGAATTGGTTTTGGCTTGTTAGGGGATAGTTTTTGGAAAACCGTATTTTCACGGCGAGTTGAGCAAGACTTGGCGCATTTCGTGCTGTGGCCACATTTTGCAAGAAACATCAGGTCTCAGGTAAATATTAGTGTATTCCAACGAACTGTCACACTTTTTTTCAAATAAAGTGGTTTTAACCTGTTTGCAGATACTTTTTCCAAAACCGTATTTTGAGCGCGAACTGAGCAAGACTTGGCGCATTTCACCCCCTAGCCAAACTTTGCACGAAACATCGGTTCTCGGGTAAATTTTAGTGTATTCTTATGGATTTTAACACATTCTGTTCGAAAAACTTAGTTTTGGCTTGCTTGCAGATACATTTTGGAAAACCGTATTTTGAGCGCGAGTTGAGCAAACCTTGGCGCATTTTACCCTCTGACCAAATTTTGGAGGAACCTTCGCGTCTCGAGTAAATTTTAATAATTTTTTACAGGTTTTATCACAATCTACTCGAAAGAATTGGTTTTCGCTGGTTTGGGGTTAGTTTTTGGAAAAACGTATTTTCAGGGCGAATTGAGGAAAACTTGGTGCATTTCGCACTCTGGCCACATTTCGCGCTGGACATTGGGTCCCAGGTTGATATCCCCTCGGCGATGGTGCATATTCTCTCCCAATTATTCAAGCCCCATAGCACTGTTAATTCTAAATGAAATAACGTAATACCTACCACCAAACTAGTTCAATTCAATGTCTAATGGTGTAATAGATTTCAAGACTTAAGCAGGAATTGTTTAAAAGTGAGATGATTTTAGGGTACACCCTTGGTCATATCCTGTTGGCGATGGTTCATATCCCCTCGGAATCTTGCAACCCCTATAACTCTGTTACTTCCGCATAAAATATGTTCTTGTCTCATACCAAACTAGTTGAATCCAATGAGCACTAGTGTGAGAGGTATAATGGTTTAAGCATAAATAAGTTAAAAGTTAGAGGGGGTTAGGGTTAATAGACCCTCTTTTCATTTGCGCCATCTTCGATTTTTTTCAAAAGGGGTAGCATGGTACTTTTGGTCAAAAGTTTCAGAGTCTAAAACGCTTTCTTATTGCTTGATTATCATTAAAAATAGTTACTATTGTCTGAAAAGTACTTTTTATTGGTGAACAGATGGTTTTAAACACCTAAACCCTAACTTAACAAAATTTAGATGTTCACAGTTCCAAAGAATGGAACTCAGTCATTCCGTAATGCAATATACTCATATTTATCACACAAGCAGTTCAATGCAATGCTCATCACTGTGACAAATTTCATGGCTTCAGAAGGAATGGATTAAAAGTTACATGGGGTTAGGGTTAAGGCACCGTCTTTTCATTTCCGCTATCTTGGATTGTTTTCCAAAGGGGTAGTATGGTACTTTTGGTCAAAAGTTTCAGTGTATAAAACGTTCTTATTGTTTGATTATAAGTAAAAAGAGTTACTATTGTCTGATAAGTACTATGTTCGGTGTACAAATGGTTTTAAACATCTAAACCCCTACGTAGGAATTTCAGTCTTTCAAAATTTAGATGGTCACAGTTCCAAGGAATGTAACTCTGTTACTTAGCAATGCAATATACTCATATTTATCAAGCAAGTAGTTCAATGAAATGCTCAACAGTGTTACAAGGTTCGTAGCCTAAGTACGAATTGTTCAAAAATTACATGGGGTTAGGGTTAACGTACCACTTTGGTTCCTATCTCCTCGGCGATACTTCATATCCACTCGGCGATGTTGCATATTCTCTCGCAATCGTTCAGCCCCTATAACTCTCTTGTTTCTGAATCAAATACCTTTATATCTAGTACCAAACTAGTTCAATTCAATGTCTAATGGTGTAATAAATTTCACTGCTTAGACAGGAATGGTTTTTAAGTTAGATGGGGTTAGGGTTAGCCTACCACCTTGGTTCATATCCCCTCGGCGATGGCTCATCTCCCCCAGAAATCTTCCAACCACTATAACTGTGTTGCTTCTGCATAAAATATCTTCCTGTTTCTTACCAACCTTGTTCACTGCAATGACCAGTTGTGTGAAAAGTTTGATGGCTTAAGCATGAATGAGTCAAAAGTTAAATGGGGTTAGTGTTAAGGGACCCTCTTTTCATTTCCGCTACCTTGAACTTTTTTTAGGGGTAGGATGGTACTCGTGGTCAAATTTTTAAGTGTTTAAAACGCTTTCGTATTGTTGGATTATCGTTAAAAAGAGTTACTATTGTCTGAAAAGTAATTTTTTTCGATGTACAAACGGTTTTAAACACCTAAACCGTTACTGAAGATTTTCCTTCTTTCAAAATTCAGATGGTCACAGGACCAAAGACTGGAACTCTGTTATTCTGCAATACAATATAACCATATTTATCACGCAAATAGTTCAATGTAATGTTCAACAGTGTGGCTAGTTTCATGGTTTCAGCACGAATGGTTCAAAAGTTAGATGGGGTTAGGGTTAATGTACCACCTTGTTTCATATGCCGTCGGCGATGGTTCATATCCCATTACAATTCCTATAGCTATGACTATGACTTAGACTGTCTGAGACTATGACTACGACAAATGGGGCGATATCAGCACAACAAATTGGGCGATATGAGCACAAAAAATGAGGCGATATTAGCACAAAAAGATGAGGCGATATTAAAAGTCATTGAAAAGTTTTAAGTTTGAAAAGCTGAAAGTTTGGAAAGTTGGAAGTTTGAAATGTTGACTATGATTATGTTGTCCCGTTGCTATATGTTCAAGGGTTTGAAAGTATTAGACGCCCGAATGACGCTAGGACATACGAAGTCATATCAGCACAGAAGGTTGGCAGTTCAGCAGAGAAATGGGGCAAACCAGCACAAGTGGGCAAAACAGCCGTGCAGGCTCTCAATCTTTCAACCACCATAACTCTGTTATTTCTGCATTAATAATATACATAAAAAAATTTCTCAGTTCTGATTGGTTAAGATGAGTGCAGTTCTCAGTTAATTCAGTGCAGAAGAGAGTTTATTCAGTGCAAAGAAAGAGGCAAACCAGACATTCTGATTGGTCAGGATGATTGGTCAATGTCGATGTCAAGATCAACGTCACTTGCAGGGTTTGAATAAATTAATTTTGCACGTGATGCGCGCGCTTTTCTTCTACGTAGTTATGAGAAGCTACCTCGTATTTTCTCATGTATATTATTAATAGATAATCAGATGATTTCCTCCTGCAATTTGGAATAAATAAGAACACAAATTGCACTCACCCTACGGGCTTATTCAATTTTGTTAGTCTTTGAGAAAATTTACTCGTGCTTATTTATTCCAAATTGCACTCGAAATCATGTGACTACCTATACAAAATACCTTCATATATGATGGCTTAAATATGAAGGGTTCAAAACTTAGATGGAGTTTAAGTTAACCTACCTCTTCTCATGTCTACCATGTTGGATTTTTTTCCAAGGGGTAACATGGCTATTTTGGTCAAAATTTCAAATCTCTCTCAGACTCTCGCTATTGTTTCAATGATGCCCAAAACGGGTTTCTAGGGCTTTGAAAGTGGTTTTCAAGCCTTAAAATGAGTTTTTCTCACCTACACTCCTTAGCCCATTTTTCACCTTTCACTTGTCGACCTTGAAAGCACTATAACTCTGTTGTTTCTGAATGAAATAACTTTATATTTCACAGCAAACTAGTAGAATGCAATGACCAATAGTGTGTCACGTTTCGTGGCTTAAGCATGAAGGAACCCTCCTCAAGTGGGCTGATCAGCACCAGGTGGGCAGATGAGCACATTAAGATAGTCACACTTCCAAAGACTGCATTTGTGTTCTTCATCAATGAAATATAAATAGCGTTAGCTAGGAAGCGTACCAGATATTCAACCGGTCAAGTACGAGCAAGTCTCTCCGTTGGTCAGTCACAGCCACTCAATCTGCAAGTTAGTTACGACTCAGTCACTCGGTGAATTACCACTCGGTCAACAAGTCAGTAAACCAGTCATTCAGGTGGTCAGGTTCCAGTGATTGACTCAACCAATCAGGCAGTCAGACACTTGTCAGCCAGGAATAAGTCTATCAAGAAGTTAGTCACCCAGCCAGTCAACCAGTCAGTGGGTCAGTCTGTCACCAGTCAAATAGTTAGTCAGGAGACGGCAAAGGAATCAGTGGACCAGTCAGTAAGTTAAACAGCTGTTCACTCTTCCGTAAGAAGCTATTAACTCAGTCTCTCTATCTCTCAGTCATTCATTCAGTCAAACAGTCAGGTAGCCGGTCAGGTACTAGTCAGCCAGTTAGCCAGTGCGCTGGCCTGTAAGTCACGTGTAAGTTAGCCCCTCCGTCACCAGTTGGTCAACAGGTCAGTTATCAGGCACCAGTGAGGCAGTCAACAAATCAGCCAGGTAGTCGGTCGCCACTCAGTAACCAGTAATACCATCAATCTGTCAACCACTCAGTTAAGTAGTCAATTAACTCAGATAACAATCTACTCATCCTGTCAATCAGCTACAAATTTCAACTAGTCAGTTACTAAATCAGTCAACATGTCTGTTTGCTAGGCACCGACGCAGTCTGTCACCGGATCAGATACCAGTAGGTCAGCAGTCAACTGGTCAATCAGTCAGGCAGGGAGACAGTCACCAATCAGTAAAACAGTATGTCGTGAAATGGTCAAGACGTAAGTCAAGCATTCAGTCAACAGTTTAGTCAACTAGTCAGTCAGCCGGGCAGTAAATAACAAGGTCAACCTATGATTTAGCCACTAAGTTACGCAATTAGCCAGACAGTCAATAACTAGTCAGTTAGCCAGTTAGTCAATAGACAGCCGGCAAAGCACTGAGGCGGTCAGTAAACTAGTCAGGTACAAGTGATTCAGTCAACCTATTCGTCATTTAGTCAGTGATAAGTCAGTTAGCCAGTCCCTTATGCAGTCAGTCACTATTCGGCCAAAACGTCAGCTAGCCAGTGGGTCAGCCTGTCAAGCAACCACTCAGTAAACAACTGACTCAGTCAAGGAAATTTTCTCACTTACCCGATCACTTTCCAGTGAGTACGTCGAGCCATAGATCACTCGTGAGTTGGTCAGCAAGGCAGTCAACAACTCCATGGCCCAGTCAGTTAACACTGAGTCAATGGCGCTGTCAGATACCGCTGAGTCAGTCAAGCTGTCAGTCAGCCAGTCGGTCAACCAGCTATTACTCAATTAGTCAGTGAGCCTTTCACTCAGTCGTCGGTTAGAAAATCAGTCAACCATTGTCACGAGTGAGTTAACCACTCAGCTAGGCATTCGGTTACCAATGACTCCTTCAATCAGTCACTGATTCAGTCAGTCGCCAGTCAGTAGCCATTGATCTTTCAGTCAGTCAACCAGCTAGTCGGCTAGTTAGTCAGCCCTTCAGGAACCACTCAACCAGTCAGTCGACCAGTCAGTGAGAGGTTCAGGTACCAGTGACTCAGTAAGTCACCAGGTAAACATATCACCAGTCAGTCAGACAGTCAGTTAGCTAGTGAGTCACCAGTCGTTCACCAGGTTTTTCAACCAGTCAGTCAAACGGTCAGGCAAGCAGTCGGTAGGCTGGTCAGCTACCAGTGAGTCAGTCAACCAGTTAGTTAACCAGTCAATTAGTCCGTTGTCATGATAGCTTGTCAGGTACCAGTGAGTGAGTCAGCTAGTCAGTCAGCTCCCAGTGAGTTAGTCGACCATTAACTCATTCAGTCAGTCAACTAGCTAGTCAGCCAGTTAGTCAGCCGTTCAGGAACTATTGTCAACCAGTTAGTCAACCAGCTAGTCAAACAGTTAGTCGACGAGTCAGTCAGCGGTGCGGGTACCAGTGACTTAATAAACCAGTCCGTCACCAGGTCAACAGGTCACCAGTCAGTTAGACAGTCCTTCATAGAGTCAGTTATCTAGTGAGCCACCAGTCGGTCACAATGTTAGTCAACCAATCAGTCAACCGGTCAGGCAACCAGTTGCTAAGCTGGTCAGTTACCAGTAAGTCTATCAACCAGTTAGTTAACCAGACAATTAGTCCGACGTGATGATGGCTAATCAGGTACCAGTGAGTCAGTCAACTAGTCAGTTAGGCGGTCAGGTACCAGTAATTTAGTCAACCAGTCAATCAGACAGTAACCATTACGTCAGTCAGTTAGTAAACCAGTCTGTCAACCAGTCAGTCAGCTGTAAAGGTACCAGTCACTTAACTAGCCGTAAGGTCAACCACTCACTTAACTAGTCAGTCAGCAAGTCAGTTACCAGTCGGTTAGCATGGTAGTCAAACAGGTTTTCAGCTGGACAGGTAAGAGTGAGTCATTCAACCAGCCAGTCAAGAAGTTAGTCATTAGTCAGTTAACCCTTCAACAAACCATTCACTCAGTCACTCAGTCAGTGAAAGGATATTAAGTCACTAAGCCGATCAGGGACCAGTGATTCTGTCAACCAGCCACTTAGCCAGTCAGTCAGCTAGTCTAATAGCGGCTCGAGTACCCTTGATTAGTTAAACCAGTAAGTCAGGCAGTCAATGTTCAGTCAACCAGTCAGTCATCAGTTGGTCAGACAGCCAGTTGGCCAGTTATTCAACAGTTCGTCAGCAAGTCAGTGGACTAGTCAGTTAACCAGTCAGTCACCAGTGAATTAGTGAGTCAGCATGTCAGTCAAAAAGTCAGATGGCCAGCCGGTTACCAGTCAGTCAGTAAGTTAGCCAGTCAGTGATCAGGTGGTCAGCAAGGCGGTCAACCGGTCAGTGAGCTGGTCAAGTACCAGTAAGTAAATAAACCAGTCAGTCATCCAGTCAGCCATTAGTCAGTGATGTAGTGTATAGGATGCCAACGAGCATGAAGTATGCGCGATGTAATGCGAGGCGTGATGGTGTGATGTAATACCCTCGAGACCTGCATATATACAGCATGTGTTTAATTATTTAGTTAGTTCTCTTAGGTACGTGAATAAAAACCGATTTCATTTTAACCGCTGTGTACTACATTGGCGACGAGGATTTCGAGAATTGTGAAGATTTAGAGGACTTCAAGGATTTCGAGGTTTTGTCCAAGGTTTCAGGAGTTTCGTCCGGGAATTCGTAAGTGATTTCGCCAGGGATTTTATTCAGAGATGCCGGGACACGGTGGATCAGACGAAACGACAAGCGGTGCTGTTGGCAGTTCTGTTAATGGTTCTGGAATGGCTACAGTTGCTTTAGATGTCAGTGGATTGGAACCATTTAATCCGAAGGGAGAGGCACACAATTTAAGTCAGCGGTGGAAGAGATGGAAGCGAGCGTTCGATTTGTACGTGACGGGAAAAGGTGTTTCGAACGACGCTCAAAAGCGAGCTCTTCTGTTGCACGTTGCTGGTATGGACGTTCAAGAAATTTATTTCACATTAGCCGGTGATGGGGAGGATGTGAGTTTTCAGGCAACACTTCAGGTACTTGACAATTATTTTGTTCCCAAGTCAAACGTTCCTTTTGAGAGACATTTGTTTAGACAAATTTCGCAGGAGAGTGGAGAAACTGTGGACCAGTGAGCAGCGACTTGTGAGTTTGGCGTCAACGAGGACGACTACATTCGGGATCAACTCATAGACAAGTGTTACTCCAGCCACTTGCGCCGAAAGCTCCTGGAAAAGGAAGGGACTGTTACTTTGGGTGATTTGTTGCGGGTTGCGAGATCCCAAGAAGCAGTTGATAGACAACTGAAATAATACAACACGGACCAGGTAGACCGGGTCAATGCAGTGAGAGGAAAAGTGGATGGAAACAAGAATCCCAGAAAATTGAAGACGTGCTTTAGTTGCGGACGGGAGGGACACTTTAGTCAGGATTGGAGGTGCCCGGCGCGAGGTCAGACTTGCGGGAAGTGCGGTACGATAGGCCATTTCAAAGTCAAATGCCCCCAATTCCATCAGCGAGGCGGCGCCCAGTCGGGATCCAAAGGAACGAGGAATAGCAGAGGTGGATTTGGTCGGGGTGGACGTGGACGCGGAAGACTGGGGCAAGAGGCAAATCTAGTGAATCGCGGACCTGCCTCCCGAGAAGACAAAAAAGATTTTGCAACACCAGCTCGTCAGTCAAGACCCGATTATGCCTTTTCAGTGGAACAGTTGGATGACCACAGGGAAGAAAGAAGTGCGTTGGTAACGCTGATCATCGGTGGTGTGTACGTACCAGATGTTCTTATTGATTCGGGAGCTTCATGTAATGTTATGGGACAGCGGACCTGGGAATTACTAAAGCAGAAGGGGATCAAGTGTGAATCTCGGAAGTCTGCGAAAGAAATTTTTGTTTATGGTGGCGTAGAACCTTTATCGACCCTAGGAACTTTTACAGCAGATGTCACGCACACTGGGTGTGAGTTTAAAGACGGAAGTAAGGCTGAATTTATAGTGGTTGAAGGCGATGGTCGTACGCTGTTGGGGCGCGAAACTGCCGAGGTGCTAAACCTGCTACGTGTTGGTCCTTTTCAGGCAAACAGTGTTGACGGAGGACGACCAGACGGCAGCATTAGAGGAAAATACAAGGAGTTATTTAGTGGTGTTGGTCTTTTGAAGGGTTACGAATTAAAACTGCATGTTGATGAGTCAGTGAAGCCTCTAGCGCAGCATGTACGTAGGATTCCTTTTGGGTTGCGAGAGAAGGTTGATGCAAAGCTTGATGAACTTTTGAGGCTGGATATCATAGAGGAAGTGCCGGAAGGGCCGTCAGGATGGATATCGCCATTGGTGGTTGTTCCCAAAGGTGACGGTGACGTGAGGGTCTGTGTTGATATGCGCCGAGCGAATGAAGCAATCGTCAGGGAGCGGCATCCAATTCCAACCGTCGAGGAGCTGTTACATGACTTGAATGGAAGTACTATGTTTAGCAAGATTGATCTCAAGTGGGGTTTTCACCAGATCCTGCTCAGCGAGGAAAGTCGTCACATTACTACTTTCGTCACGCACCGAGGGCTGTATCGGTACAAGCGGTTGATGTTTGGGGTGACATCGGCACCAGAAAAGTATCAGCAAATCATCAGAGACGTGTTAAGGGGTTGTGCTGGGGTTGCCAACATTGCGGACGATCTTATTGTTCATGGAGGTGACGTGGAGGAACACGACAAGCGTCTTTTTGCTGTGTTGGATAGGCTGAATGAAGTGGGGTTGACGGTGAACGGAGACAAGTGCCAGTTTAGGTTGTCGAAGCTTACGTTCTTTGGCCATGAGTTGACTAGTGACGGTATAAATCCATGCGAAGAGAAAATAGCCGCTATTAGAGATGCAAGACCTCCCAAAGACGCAAGCGAAGTACGATCGTTTATGGGTATTGTCCAGTATTCTTCGAAGTTCATGCCAGACGTAGCGTCCGTAGCGAAGCCTATTCAAGAGTTGACCAGGAAGGGCGTAGTGTTTCACTGGGGAAATGAGCAACAAGCAGCTTTTGAGGAACTAAAGCGTCTAATCACCCAGGCGGAGACACTGGCTTATTTTAAGGTTGGCTGCAGAACGCGAATCATTGCTGATGCATCCCCAGTTGGCTTAGGGGCAGTTCTCACCCAGCAGCAGAGAGGCATGTGGAGAGTTGTCTCATACGCATCAAGGAGCTTAACTGACGTCGAACGGCGCTACAGCCAAACGGAGAAGGAAGCGCTGGCCTTGGTTTGGGCATGTGAACGGTTTAACATGTATGTTTCTGGACAGGACTTCGAGTTGGAGACCGACCACAAGCCTCTGGAGCGTATCTACTCCAGTACTTCGAGACCTTGCGCCAGGATAGAGAGATGGGTCTTAAGGCTACAAGGGTACGATTTTAAGGTAGTGTACCGCCCAGGAAAGACTAATATAGCAGACGCGTTGTCTCGCTTGAATTCGGATCACGTCGACCATGGAGAGGAGTATGACTATGTTAGAGCAATTGTTGAGGACTGTGTACCCGTTGCTCTATCACCTAGAGAGATTGAGGAAGCTTCCTATGATGACGAGGAATTGACCCAGGTGAAGAAATGTGTTAAGACAGGGAACTGGGACCAGTGTATACTTCCCTCGTATGCACAGGTCAAGGACGAATTATGTCTGTATGATGAACTCTTGCTTCGAGGCACAAGGATTGTGGTTCCCAGGCTCTTGCGCGACAGGATGGTGCGGTTAGCACACGAAGGGCACCAGGGTATAGTCAAAACGAAGTATCGTCTCCGCAGTAAAGTTTGGTGGCCAAGAATGGACAAAGACGTTGAGAAGTTTTGTAGAATTTGTCATGGCTGCCAGGTCACTTCTGGATTTGACCCCCCAGAGCCGATGTCTCGCGTTTTTCCTCCAAGTGCCCCTTGGCAGGACTGTGGAGCAGATCTACTAGGACCCCTACCCACAGGAGAGAGTATTTTGGTGGTGGTCGATTACTATAGTCGATTCCTAGAGGTTGCTATAATGAAGTCTACGACAAGTTCCAAGGTCATCGAAGCACTTGCACCCATGTTTGCAAGATTCGGTTTTCCATTCTCGCTAAGGACAGATAATGGCCCCCAATTCGTGTCTGAAGAGTTTGAAGCCTTTTTACATACGAATGGTATCGAACACCGGAAAACGACTCCATTGTGGCCACAAGCCAATGGAGAGGTGGAACGCCAGAATCGCTCGTTACTGAAATGCATACAGATCGCACATTTGGAAGGAAGGAACTGGAGAACTGAGTTGCTGGTATGGTTGACGGCGTACAGATCCACTCCGCAAACGACGACAGGGACTACACCCTGTTATATGATGTTTGGTCGCGAAATGAGATCCAAGCTGCCAAGCTAAAGAGAGAGACAGTTGGTGTGCCAGGCGAGGAAGTGCAAGAGCGAGATTGGTCATGTAAATTAAAGGGAAAAGCTTACGCTGACCTTAAGAGGGGTGCCACGCCCAAAAGCATAAGTGTTGGCGACACGGTTCTTGTGAAAGCAGAGAAAACCAACAAGCTGTCTACCAACTTTAACCCTGATCCCTTTAAGGTTGTTCATAAGACGGGGTCAGAGGTAACGCTCAGGAACGAGACTGGCATCGAACTGAAAAGAAACATTGTGTTTGTAAAGAAGTATAACGAGCACGGAGATGTATCCAATGGCAACGAAGACCACGTGGTACAGGCAGGTTCTGCAGTACGAGTGGATGACACAGGGCGATGCAAAATTTCAGAGACGACAGTCGTACCGATGCCAAAAGAGATTCCTGGAACGTCTGAAGATTCTCAAGAACAACCTAGGCATTTCCCAGACAATGAAAATACCGGAGTGGGAAGGCCTGTTCGGAGGTCGACCCGGACTGTAAGACCGCCCGATCGTTATAAAGCCTTATGAACTGAATATGATATGAACTGAATATCTTCAATTTCTTGTCCTTTTATCGAGCGACTGGTTTAATTTAAAGGCTTCGATTTGTATGTTGAACATTTAGGAAAGGAGGGAATGTAGTGTATAGGATGCCAACGAGCATGAAGTATGCGCGATGTAATGCGAGGCGTGATGGTGTGATGTAATACCCTCGAGACCTGCATATATACAGCATGTGTTTAATTATTTAGTTAGTTCTCTTAGGTACGTGAATAAAAACCGATTTCATTTTAACTGCTGTGTACTACAAGTGAGAGGCAAATAACTCAGTGGCGCCGGTTCTAAAAAGCTTTCTAGATACAAGCTTAAACGCCTTTTTTTTTATTAAAATGTGTTGAAATCTATTTCAAAAACAAGAAAAATTAAGTCTAGGTTAAAAGCAATATTTTCAGCGAAATACGACCCAAGAGTGAAAAACACTTACTTGGCTGTAGCTCAAATCGGACTCAAAAACACGATTTCGCAAAATAGTCTCTGGAAACAAACCAGTACACACAAGTACAACAGAAATAGATAGGTTAAAAATTTATATTTCAGTCATCATCACCAACCATTTTCATGCCTCGTGGCACATAGGGTCCTCCCAGATCTCTTCTATTCGTTTCGATTGGTTGCTGCTGTCCGCACATCCTCCCATAACCTCCAACCTCCCTCTTTCCTTTCCATTTCTGTAACTCCTCATTTATTATGAGACAAGGTTTGAAGATACCAAGAGATGCAAGGGTATTTTTGAAAATGCAGCAACTTTTCCCACGATTTTTAAATTACAGCTGAGGAGTGGGCAGTTCAGCAGAAAAAGGGAGCAAATCAGCACACGTGGCCAAATAAGCTGTGCAGCCTCTCAATCTTCCAGCGACTATAACTCTGTTGTTTCTGCATGAAATAACTTTATATTTCATACCAAACTAGTTCAATGCGATGAACAATAGTGACATAAGCTTGAGTGGGTCAAAAGTTAGATATGGTTTGGGTTAACGTGCCCCTTTGGTTCACATCCCAACGGCGATTCTTCATATCCCACCGGCGATGGTTGATATCCCCTCGCAATCTTCCAACCTCCACAACTCTGTAGCTTCCGCATGAAATATCTTCTTGTTTCATACCAACTAGTTGAATCTAATGACCACTAGTGTGAGAAGAGTAATGGCTTAAGCATCAATAAGTCAAAAGTTAGATGGGGTTAGGGTTAAGGCGCCCACTTCTCATTTCCGCCATCTTGGATTTTTTTCCAAAGGGGTGGTATGGTACTTTTGGTCAAACGTTTTATTGTCTAAAACGCTTTCTTATTGTTTGATTATCATTAAAAAGAGTTACCATTGTCTAAAAAGTATTCTTTCGGTGTACAAATGGTTTTACACCTAAACCTTTACTTAAGAAGTTCAGTCTTTCAAAATTCCGACGATCACAGTTCCAAAGACTGTAACTCAGTCATTTCGCAATGCAGGATACTTGTATTTATTACACAAGTAGTTCAATGCTATGCCCAAAAGTGTAATAAGGTTCATGGCTTAATCACGAATGGTTCAAACGTTAGATGGGGTTAGGGTTAATGCACCACCTTGGTGCGTATTCCTCGGCGATGGTTCATATCTTCTCGGAGTCCTCCAACCCCCATAACTCTGTAGTTTCTTAATGAAGTAACTTTATATTTCATACGAAACTTTTTCAAATCAATGTTGCGTAGTGTGACAAGTTTTATGGCTTAAGCATGAATGGGGGAGAAGTTATATGGGGCTAGGGTTAACGTACCACCTTATTTCACATCCTCTCGGTGTAGGTTTATATCTCCTCGGCGATAGTTCATATCCTGTCGCAATGTTTCATCCCCTAAATCTCTGTTGTTTCTAAACTAAATAACTTCATATTTGATACCAAAATAGTTCAATCCAATGGCCAATAGTGTCACACGTTCCATGGCTTAAGAATGAATGAGACAAAAAGTTACGTGGGGTTAGAGGACCCTCTTTTTATTTCCGCCATCTTGGATTTTTTTCCAAGAATGGAATGACTGACTGACAGGTTGATTGACTGGCTAACTGACTTGTTGACCGACTAGTAACTGACTAGGTAACTTAATGGTGATTGACTGGCTAACTTACTAACAGACTGATTGGTGACTGAGTTATTGTTTGACTGGTATCTAACTGGCTAATGGACTGGCTAACCGACTTGTAATTGACAGACGGACTGACTGACCGTTTGACTGCTTTCCTCACCGACTGATAGTTGACTGCTTCAGTGACTGGCAGACTGAATCACATGTTGAGCGAGTTACTGTTACCAGACTGGTTCACTCCCCTGTTGGCCGACATCCAACTGACTGTCTAACTGACTGGTAAACGACTGATTGACCGACCAAGTTGCACCTGGAGAGCTGGCTGACTGGTGACTTACTAGATAATTGATCCCTTAACTTAATGGTTGACTGATTCACTGGTACTTGACCGGCTAACTGACTGGTTCACTGACTTCCTAACCTCATTTAACTTTTGACCCTAAAACTCTTCAATGACTTTTAATATCGCCTAATCTTTTTGTGCTGATATGGCCTCCTTTTTTCGTGCTCATATCGCCCAATTTGTTGTGCTGATATCGCCGAATTTTTAATAGTCATAGTCTCAGACAGTCATACCCATAAACATAGTCCCACTTATAGGAAGGGTCATTGAAATACTGATAGTCATAGTCATAGTCATAGACAGTCATAGTCATAGTGTAGGTCGCAGTCTAAGTCATAGTCATAGTTATAGGAATTGTAAGGGGATATGAACCATCGCTGACGGCATATGAATCAAGGTGGCACGTTAACCCTAACCCCATCTAACTTTTGAACCATTCGTGCTGAAGCCATGAAACTTGCCACACTGTTGAACATTACATTGAACTATTTGCGTGATAAATATGGGTATATTGCATAGCGGAATAACAGAGTTCCAATCTTTGGTCCCTGAATTTTGAAAGATTGAAATTCTTCAGTAAGGGTTTAGGTGTTTAAAACCATTCGTACACCGAGAAAAGTACTTTTCAGACAATAGTAACTCTTTTTAATGATATTCCAACAACACGAGAGCGTTTTAAACACTGAAAATTTTGACCATGCTACCCCTTTCAAAAAAATTTAAGATGGTGGAAATGAAACGAGGGTCCCTTAACACTAGCCCCATTTAACATTTGACTCATTCATGCTTACGCCATTAAACTTGTTACATTGGTGGTTATTGGATGGAAGTAGGTTGGTATAAAACATGAAGATATTTTATGCAGAAGCAACACAGTTATAGTGGTTGGAAGATTTCTGAGGGAGATGAGCGATCGCCGAGGGGATATGAACCAGGGTGGTAGATTAACCCTAACCCCATCTAACTTAAAAAGCATTTCTGGTTAAGGAGTGAAATTTATTACACCATTAGACATTGACTTGAAGTAGTTTGGTACTAAATACCTTTGTATTTGATTCAGAAACAAGATAGTTATAGGGGTTGAACCATTACGAGAGAATATGCAACATCGTTGAGGGGATATGAACCATCGCCAAGGGGATATGAACCAAAGTGGTACGTGAACCCTAACCCCATGTAATTTTTTGAACCATTCGTACTTAAGCTACGAGCCTTGCAACAATGTTGGGCATTTCATTGAACTACTTGCTTGATAAATATGAGTATATTGCATTCCTAAGTAGCAGAGTTTTATTCCTTGGAACTTTGACCATCTACATTTTGAGACTGAAATTCTTTAAGTTAGGGTTTAGATGTTTAAAACCATTTGTACACCGAACATAGGACTTATCAGACAATATTAACTCTTTTTAATGATAATCAAAGAATAAGGAAGCGTTTTAGACATTGAAAAGTTTGACCAAAAGTACCAAACTACCTCTTTGAAAAAAGTCGAAGATGACGGAAATGAAACGACGGTGCCTTAACCCTAACCCAATGTACCTTTTAATCCATTCCTGCTGAAGCCATGAAATTTGTCACACTGTTGGGCATTGTATTGAACTACTTGTGTGATAGATATGAGTATATTGCATTACGGAATGACAGAGTTCCAAACTTTGGAACTGTGGACATCCAAATTTTGAAAGACTGAAATTCTTAAGTGAGAGTTTAGATGTTTAAAACCATTTGTACACCAAAGAAAGTACTTTTGAGACAAGAGTAACTCTTTTTAATGATAATCAAACATTAAGAAAGCGTTTTAGACTATGAAAAATTTGACCAAAAGTACAATGCTACCCCTTTGGAAAAAATACGGGATAGCGGAAATGAAAAGAGGGTCCACTAACCCTAACCCCCTCTAACTTTTAACTTCTTCATGCTTAAACCATTATACTTCTCACACTAGTGGTCTTTGGATTCAACTAGTTTGGTATGACACAAGAACATATTTTATGCAGAAGCAACAGATATTCTTAAGAGAAATTATATATTCCTGCTTAAGTCCTGAGATCTATTACACCATTAGACACTGAATTGAACTAGTTTGGAGTTAAGTATTACATTATCTCATATACAATTAACAGCGTTATAGGGGTTGAATAATTGGGAGAGAATATGCGCCATCACCAAGGGGATATCATCCATCGCCGAGGAGATATGAACCAAGGTGGTACGTTAACCCTAACCCCATCTAACTTTTGAACCATTCCTGCTTAAGCCATGAACCTGGTGACACTGTTGGGCACTGCATTGAACTACTTGTGTGATGAATATGAGTATATTGCATTACGGAATGACAGAGTTCCAGTCTTTGGAACAGTGACCATCTGAATTTTGAAAGACTGAAATTCTTAAATAAGGGTTTACGTGTTGAAAACAATTTCTACACCGGTAAAAAATACTTTTCAGAAAATAGTAATTCTTTTTAATGATAATCAAACAAGAAGAAAGCGTTTTAGACAATGAAAGTTTTGACCAAAAGTACCATGCTACCCCTTAGGAAAAAAATCCAAGATGGCGGAAATGAAAAGAGGGTGCCTTAACCCTAACCCCATATAACTGTTGACTTATTCATGCTCAAGCCATTACACTTCTCACACTAGTAATCCTTGGATTCAACTAGTTTGGTATTAAACAAGAACAAATTTTATGTGGAAGCAACAGAGTTATAGGGGTTGGAAGATTGCGAGGGGATATGAACCATCGCCGAGGAGATATGAGCCAAGCGGTTAGGTTAACCCTAACCCCTTCTCACTTATAAACAATTCCTGCTTAAGCCCTGAAATTTATTACACCATTAGACATTGAATTGAACTAGTTTGGTGTTAAGTATTACGTTATTTCATTTAGAATTAACAGCGTTATAGGGGTTTAATAAAGGGAGAGAATATGCACTATCTCCGAGGGGATATCAACCATCGCCGAGGGGATATGAACCAAGGCGGTACGTTAACCCTAACCACATCTAACTTTTGAACCATTCCCGTTTAAGCCATGAACCTGGTGACACTTTTGGGCACTGCATTGAAATACTTGTTTGATAAATATGAGTATATTGCATTACCGAATGAGAGAGTTCCAGTCCTTGGAACTGTGACCCTAACCCTAACCCCATGTAACTTTTGTCTCATTCATTCTTAAGCCTTGAAACGTGTGACACTATTGGCCATTGGATTGAACTAGTTTGGTAGGAAATATGAAGGCATTTGATTTAGAAAAAAACAGAGGTTTTGGGGGATGAAACATTGCGACAGGATATGAACCATCGTCGAGGGGATATAAACCTACACCGAGAGGATGTGAAATAAGGTGGTACGTTAACCCTAACCCCGTCTATCTTTTGAACGATTCGTGCTTAAGCCATGAGTCTTATTACACTGTTGGGCTTAGCATGGAACTGCTTGCGTGATAAATATGAGTATCGTGCATTGCGAAATGACTGAGTTGCAGTCTTTGGAACTGTGACCGAACTGTGACCGTGACTTCTTATGTAAAGGTTTATGTGATTAAAACCATTTGCACACCGAGAAAAGTAATTTTCAGACAATAGTAACTCTTTTTAATGATAATCAAACAATGAGTTTTTTAGACAATGAAACTTTTGATCAAAAGTACCATGCTACCACTTTGGCAAAAAATCCAAGATGGCGGAAATGAAAAGAGGGTGCCTTAACCCTAGCCCCATCTGTCTTTTGACTTATTCATGCTTAAGCCATTACACCTCTCACACTAGTGGTCATTGGATTCAACTAGTTTGGCATGAGACAAGAACATATTTCATGCGGAAGCTACAGAGTTATAGAGGTTGAAAGATTGCGAGGGGATATAAACCATCGCCGCGGCCGGTTGGATATGAACAATCGTCGAGGGGATGTGAACCAAGGTGGCACGTTAACCCTACCCTCATCTAACTTTTGAACCATTGAAACTTAAGTCATGAAGTTTTCACACTATTGTTCTTTGCATTGAACTAGTTTGGTATGATATATAAAGTTATTTCATGCAGAAACAACAGAGTTACAGTGGTTGGAAGATTGAGAGGCTGCACAGCTGATTTGCCCACGTATGCTGATTTGCTCCCTTTTTGTGCTGAACTGCCCACTTTGTATGCTGATATGCCCTCGTATGTTATAGGGTCATTTGGGCCTGAACAAAAACAACAAACATCAAGCTTGCAAAAACAACAAGCTATTGGAAATATAAATGACAATGGATTTCATTGAGGAATAACAGAGCTACAATCTTCCAAACTGTGACCCTTTAAATTGTAAAAATTACTGAATTTTTTAACTAAGGGTGTACGCGTTGAAAATGATTTTTACATCGAAAAACTACTTTTAAGCCAATAGCAACTCTCTTTAATGATAAGTAAACAAAGAGAAAGCGTTTTAGAGACTGAACATTTTGACCAATTTACAGAAATTCTAAGTCTATCACTAAGATTTCAGGACCTTGACACTGTAACTTTGTTGTTAAATGCGCGCTCACATGGAAATAAATTTATCTTTCATACCAACCTAGCTCAATCCAATGGACAATAGTGTAACAAGTTTCATGGCTTAAGCATGAATGGTTCAAAAGTTAGATGGGGTTAGGGTTAACCTACCTCTTTTCATGTCAGCAATCTGGGATTTTTTTCCAAAGGGGTAACATGGCCATCTTTGTAAACATTTCAAATTTCCCTCAAACTCCTGGTGTTGGCTCTGTAGTGCCGTAGAGAAGTTTCTAGCGCTTTAAAAGTGGTTTCTAAGCCTGAAAATAAGTTTTTCTCACTTCCACCCATTATCCCGTTTTTCACCTTCTTCCAACCACTATAACTCTGTTAACTCTAAATGAAATAACGTAATACTTGACACCAAACTAGTTCAATTCAATGTCTAATTAATGGTGTAATATATCCTATGGCTTAAGCAGGAATTGTTGAAAAGTGAGATGGGGTTAGGGTTAACCTACCCCCTTAGTTCATATTCCCACGGCGATGGTTCATATCCCCTCGCAATCTTCCAACCCCTTTAACTATTTGGCTTCCTCATAAAATATCTTCTTCTTTTATACCAAACTAGTTTAATCCAATGACCACTAGTGTGAGAAGTGTAATGGCTTAAGCATGAATAAGTCAAAAGTTAGATGGGATTAGGGTTAAGGGACCCTCTTTTCATTTCCGCCATCTTGAATTTTTTTTCCAAAGGGGTAGCATGGTGCTTTTGGTCAAAGTTTTCAGTGTCTAAAACGCTTGTTTATTGTCTGATTATCAATAAAAAGGGTTACTATTGTCTGAAAAGTACTTTTTTTGTGTGCAACTGGTTCTAAACACCTTAACCCTAACTTAGGGATTTCAGTCTTTCATAATTTATATTTCATAATTTATATTTCATAATTTAAATTTCATAATTTAGATTGCTAAAGATTGGAACTCTGTCATTCCGTAATGCAATATACTCATATTTATCACACAAGTAGTTCAAAGCAATGCCCAGCAGTGTGAGTTACTTTTACCTGAGTGGTTCACTCCGTTGATATCCGACTTCCAACTGACTGTCTAACTGACTGGTTAGCGACTGATTGACCGACCCAATAGCACCTGAAGGGCAGGCTGACTGGTGACTAACTAGATGATTGATCGGTTGACCTACTGGTTGACTTACTCACGGGTACTTGACCAGCTTTTGATTAGGGTCAGGTACAAATAAGTAAGTCTACTTAGTCACTAGGTCAGTCATCAGGTTAGTCAACCAGTCAGTTGTAGAGTCAATCAATCAGGCAAATAACTTATTACTTGGCCAGTAAGTCCAACTAATCAGTCCGACACTCAGTCTCCTTTGCTTACCATCAATGAAAACTCAGTCATCAAGACACTGAACCAGTCACTCAGTCTCTTAGTTCGTAGTGAGTTATTTTAGCAATCCGTTCGTACGCAGTGAGTCAGTCAACTAGTCATTCAGTCAAGCCGTCTTCGATCAGTTAGCCAATACGTAGGCCAGTCAGTCACCAGTCGCGCAGCAAGTCAGTTAACCAGATAGTCAACCAATCAATAGCGAACCATCAGGAACCAGTGAGTTTGTCAAGTAGACAGTAAGCTGATAAGCTACCACCGAGAAAGTCAACCAGTCAGTAAGACAATCAGTGATCAGTGAGCTGGTTGACAGAGTCACTGTTCCCTGATCGGCTTAGTGACTTAATATCCTTTCACTGACTGAGTGACTGAGTGAATGGTTTGTTGAAGGGTTAACTGACTAATGACTAACTTGTTGACTAGCTGGTTGAATGACTCACTCTTACCTTTCCAGCTGAAAACCTGTTTGACTACCATGCTAACCGACTGGTAACTGACTTGCTGACTGACTAGTTAAGTGAGTGGTTGACCTTACGGCTAGTTAAGTGACTGGTACCTTTACAGCTGACTGACTGGTTGACGGACTGGTTTACTAACTGACTGACGTAATGGTTACTGTCTGATTGACTGGTTGACTAACTCACTGGTACCTGACCGCCTAACTGACTAGTTGACTGACTCACTGGTACCTGATTAGCCATCATCACGTCGGACTAATTGTCTGGTTAACTAACTGGTTGATAGACTTACTGGTAACTGACTAGCTTAGCAACTGGTTGCCTGACCGGTTGACTGATTGGTTGACTAACAGTGTGACCGACTAGATAACTGAGTCTATGAAGTCTATGAAGGTCTGTCTAACTGACTGGTGACCTGTTGACCTGGTGACGGACTGGTATACTAAGTCACTGGTACACGAACTGCTGACTGACTCGTCGACTAACTGTTTGACTAGCTGGTTGACTAACCGGTTGACAATGGTTCCTGAATGGCTGACTACCTGCCTGACTGAATGAGTTAATGGTCGACTAACTCACTGGGAGCTGAAGGGCTGACTGACTAGTTGACTCACTCACTGGTACCTGACAAGGTATCATAACGACGGACTAATTGACTGGTTAACTAACTGGTTGACTGACTCACTGGTAGCTGACCAGCCTCCCGAGTGCTTGCCTGACCGTTTGACTGACTTGTTGAAAAACCTGGTGAACGACTGGTGACTCACTAGCTAACTGACTGTCTGACTACTGGTGATATGTTTACCTGGTGACTGACTGAGTCACTGGTACCTGAACCTCTCACTGAATGGTCCACTGGCTGGTTGAGTGGTTCCTGAAGTTCTGACTAACTAGCCGACTAGCTGGTTGACTGACTGAATGATCAATGGTTACTGACTGGCGACTGACTGAATCAGTTACTGGTTGAAACAGTCATTGGTAACCGAATGCCTAGCTGAGTGGTTAACTCACTCGTGACAATGGTTGACTGAATTTCTAACAGACGACTGAGTGAAAGGCTCACTGACTAATTGACTCACTGTTACCTGACCGGCCGATTGCCTGCCTGACAGACTGCTCGACTGACTCAGCTTTATCTGACCGGCTGACTGACAGCGCGATTGACTCACTTCTAGCTGACTGGCCCGTGGAGTTGTTGACTGCCTTGCTAACCAGCTCACGAGTGATCTATGGCTCGACGTACTCACTGGAACTTGACCGGCTAACTGAGAAAATTTCCTTGAATGAGTCAGTTGTTTACTGAGTGGTTGCTTGCCAGGCTGACCCACTGGCTAACTGACGTTTTGGCCGAATAGTGAGTGACGGACTGCATAAGAGACTGGCTAACTGACTTATCACTGACTAAATGACGGATAGGTTGACTGAATCACTTGTACTTGACTAGTTTACTGACCGCCTCAGTGCTTTGCCGGCTGTCTATTGACTAACTGGCTAACTGACTAGTTATTGACTGTCTGGCTAATTGCATAACTTAGTGGCTAAATCATAGGTTGACCTTGTTATTTACTGCCCGGCTGACTGACTAGTTGACTAAACTGTTGACTGAATGCTTGACTTACGTCTTGACCATTTCACGACATACTGTTTTACTGATTGGTGACTGTCTCCCTGCCTGACTGATTGACCAGTTGACTGCTGACCTACTGGTATCTGATCCGGTGACAGACTGCGTCGGTGGCTAGCAAACAGACATGTTGACTGATTTAGTAACTGACTAGTTGAAATTTGTAGCTGATTGACAGGATGAGTAGATTGTTATCTGAGTTAATTGACTACTTAACTGAGTGGTTGACAGATTGATGGTATTACTGGTTACTGAGTGGCGACCGACTACCTGGCTGATTTGTTGACTGCCTCACTGGTGCCTGATAACTGACCTGTTGACCAACTGGTGACGGAGGGGCTAACTTACACGTGACTTACAGGCCAGCGCACTGGCTAACTGGCTGACTAGTACCTGACCGGCTACCTGACTGTTTGACTGAATGAATGACTGAGAGATAGAGAGACTGAGTTAATAGCTTCTTACGGAAGAGTGAACAGCTGTTTAACTTACTGACTGGTCCACTGATTCCTTTGCCGTCTTCTGACTAACTATTTGACTGGTGACAGACTGACCCACTGACTGGTTGACTGGCTGGGTAACTAACTTCTTGATAGACTTATTCCTGGCTGACAAGTGTCTGACTGCCTGATTGGTTGAGTCAATCACTGGAACCTGACCACCTGAATGACTGGTTTACTGACTTGTTGACCGAGTGGTAATTCACCGAGTGACTGAGTCGTAACTAACTTGCAGATTGAGTGGCTGTGACTGACCAACGGAGAGACTTGCTCGTACTTGACCGGTTGAATATCTGGTACGCTTCCTAGCTAACCCTAAACTAGCTGTAGACTGGCTTAGTGATTAGTTGACTGAGTGGTTGAGTGTATTTCTTATACCTGCTCATGTCTCTCAAAGTTTGACTCACTTGCGGACCGATTGGTGAAACACTGGCTAAGTGACTCTCCACCTTCCAGTCAGTCAGAAAAACGGTCAGAAAACCACATACTCACACTATCAGTCAGAAAGTTAGTCACCACTAGTTTGTCAATCACCGGTCATTCAGCTACTGAGTCAACGGTTAAGTAAGGCAGTCCATTAAACCCTCATTCAATCAGTAGTTCAGTCAGTTATTAAACCACTCGATCAGCCAGTCAGTTAGCCAATAAGTTACCCTAGAATCGAGACAATGAGTTTACAAGCTATTCATTATAGCAGTCAACAATTCGTCAGTCCACATTTCAACTAGTCAGTAAATCAGTCAGCTAAAGAAGCGGTTGGTCAACAACCAGTCACCCATTCAGCTTGTCAGGCAGTCAGCTAGTATGCAATGCACTCAACAAGCTAGTGAGGAATTCAGTTAGCCAATCATTCATCCAATCAGTCAGAGAATCAGTCGACCAGTCTGCCACCTCACTGATCAAGAAGTTAATCACCCTCTCTGTCAAACACTAAGTCATCCTTCCCGTTAGCGTGTTAATCTATCAGTCAGTCAGCCAGTTAATCAGCAAGTCAGTGAACCATTTAGCCAACCAACCTTTAATTCAACAAAAGACTTACCTAAACTCTTAGTCAACATGTCAGTCAGTCAGTCACTAGGTCATCGCTAAGTTTCTAAGTTACAAGCCAGTTAAGCACCCATCCAATCTGTGATTCAGACAGTGAGTCAGTCAGTCCATTGTTTAGCAAGTCAGCTTGTTAATCAGCTAGTCAGGTACAACTGAGTCACTAAACCAATCCTTTAGTAGGTCATCCCCTAGATAGAAAGCCAGTAAGTCAGCAGTCGGTCAGGCCAATTAATAGGCCAATTTAATAGGCCAATTAAAGCATATGGCGCCAGTGAGTCAGTCAAACAGTGGGTCAGCTGGGCAAGTACCAATGAGTCAGTCAACCAGTCATTCAAAGAGTCACTACTCAGTAATTAAGGCAGTCACCTGGAAAGCACTCAAACAGCCAGTCGGAAGGTCAGGTACAAATACGTAAGTCTACTTAGTCACTAGGTCAGTCACCAGGTTAGTCGACCAGTCAGTTGTAGAGTCAATCAATCAGGCAAATAACTTATTACTTGGCCAGTAAGTCCAACTAATCAGTGAGACACTCAGTCTCCTTCGCTTACCATCAATGCGAATTCAGTCATCAAGACACTGAACCAGTCAGTCAGTCTCTTAGCTCGTAGTGAGTTATTCTAGTAATCCGTTCGTACGCAGTGAGTCAGTCAACTAGTCATTCAGTCAAGCCGTCTTCGATCAGTTAGCCAATACGTAGGCCAGTCAGTCACCAGTCGCGCAGCAAGTCAGTTAACCAGATAGTCAACCAATCAATAGTGAACCATCAGGACCCAGTGAGTTTGTCAAGTAGTCAGTGAGCTGATAAGCTACCACTGAGAAAGTCAACCAGTCAGTAAGACAATCAGTGATCAGTGAGCCGGTCGGTCACCAGCCGGTCGGTCACCAGCCGGTTATCAAGTCAGTTACCAGTCTGTCACTAGGTAGTCAGTCGGACAGTCAGTAAGCCGGTCATTCACCAATCGGTCAGCAAGTTAGTCAACCATTTAAATACACAGTCAGAGACCGGCAATTCAATGAACCACTCATTCAACAAATCACGAAGACAGTGAATTGCTAGTAAGGTCAGCCAGCCAGCGACCCAGATAGTCAACCTGTCAAGTACCAGCAAATCTGGCTCAGTCAGTCAACTCAGTCAGCCAGTCAGAAACAAGAAAGCCAGACACTCCAGAAGTCAATCGACCGGACAGTCAGCGGATTCGGTACCAGTGCCTCAGTAAACCAGTTTGTCACTAGTATAACAGATCACCAGTCAGTTACTCAGACATTCAGTTAAATAGTGATTCACCGATCGGTCATTAGGTTAGTCGACCAGTCAATCAACCGCTAAGGCAAACATTCGGTGAGTTGACCAGCTACAAGTGAGTCCCTGAACCAGTTGGTTAACCAGTCAATAAGCCTGTGCTTATGGTTGCTAGTCAGGTACCAGTAAGTCAATGAAACAGTCAGTCAGCCCGTCAGGTAAGAGTAACTTAGTCAACCAGTCAAGGAGTCAGTGACCATTACCTCACTAAGTTAGTAAACCGATTAGTCAACCAGTCAGTCACACAGTTAGTAATCCGTCATTTATCAAGTCACTCACAAGTCGCCGAACAGCGTGCTAAACCAATCAGTCAGCCGGTAATTCGGCAGTGACTCTGACAGTTAGCTAGCCAGTCATTCACCAATTGGTCCGCAAGTTAGTCAAACAATCAGAGACACAGGCAGATAGAAGGAATACACTTAACCACTCAGTCAACTAATCACTAAGCCAATCTACAGCTAGTGGGGTCAGCGAGGAAGCGTACTAGATATTCAACCGGTCAAGTACGAGGAATTCTCTCCGTTGGTCAGTCACAGGCACTCAATCAGCCAGTCAGTTACCACTCAGTATGGCAGTTAATTACCATTGGGCCAACAAGGCGGTCAACCAGTCAGTCAGTTGGTCAGGTTCCAGTGAATGACTCAACCAAGCAGACCGTCAGACACTAGTCACCCAGTAGTAAGTCTGTCAACAAGTTAATCACGCGACCAGTCAACCAGTCGGTGAGTCAGTGTGTCACCAGTCAAAAAGCAAGTTAGTCTCAAGACGGCCAAAGAGTCGAGTCAGCAACGTGGTCAGCCAGTCACTCTTCCGTAAGAAACCATTAACTCAGTCTCTCAACCTTTCAGTCATTCATTCAGTCAAACAGTCAGGCAGCCGGTCAGGTGCCAGGGAGTACGTTATTCATTCCGGTGGCCAGCCAGTCACCAGTAAGTTAAGCATTCAGTCACCAGTTGGTCAACATCTCAGTTACCAAGTCAAATAGCCAATCAGACACAAGTGAGGCAGTCAAAACATCCCCTACGTTGTCGTTCGTCAGTCAGTAAGAAGTAATACCGTCAGTCAGGCAGCCAATCAGTTAAGTAGCCAGGTATCATTAACCCAGATAAGAATTCACTCATCCAGTCAACCAGCTACAATTTCACCTAGTCATTCACCTGTCGGATTTCTAGGCACCCAAGCAGTCTGTCACCAGATCAGATATCAGTAGGTCAGCAGTCAACTGGTCAATCAGTCAGGCAGGGAGACAGTCACCAATCAGTAAGACAGTTACACGTGAAATGGTCAGGAAGTCAGTCAACCAGTCAGTCAAAAAATTAGTCAAGTAGTCAGTCTGCCAGGCAGTAACTAACGACGTCATCCTATTATTTAGCCACTAAGTTACCGAATTAGACAGACAGTCAATCAATGGCCAGTTAGCCAGTTATTAAACAGTCAGCCGGCAAAGCACTCAACCAGTTGCTGAGTTACTCAGGTACAAGTGAATCAGTCAACATATCCGTCAATTAGTCTGTGATAAGTCAGTTGACCAGTCCCTTACCCAGTTAATCACTAGTACACCAACACGTCAGTTAGCCAGTGGGTCAGCCTGTCAAGCAACCACTCAGTAAACAACTGACACAGTCAAGGAAATTTTGTTTGTTAGAGAGTCAAGTTACAGTGAGTAAGCTGAGCCATAGATCACTCGTCAGTTGGTCAGCAAGGCAGTCATCAACTCCACGGGCCAGTGAGGTTACGGCGAATCAATCACCTTGTCAGTCAGCCGGTCAGATACCACTGAGTCAGTCAAGCAGTCAGTCAGCCACTCAGTCAACCAGCTATTTCTCAACCAGTCAGTCGGCTGCTCAGGTACCAGTGAGTTAATCAATTAGTCCCTGAGCCTTTCACTCAATCGTCAGTTGAAAAGTCAGTCACTGGTCAGTCACGAGTGAATCAACCACTCAGCTAGGCATTGGGGTACCAAAATCTTATTCAACCAGTCACTGAGTCAGTCAGTGGCCGGTCAGTGACCATTGATCATTTAATCAGTCAACCACCTAGTCGGCTAGTTAGTCAGCCCTTCAGGAACCCCTCAACTAGTCAGTCGACAAGTCTATGAGAGGTTCAGGCTACAGTGACTCAGTCAGTCACCATGTCAACATATCACCAGGCAGTCAGTTACTCAGTTAGCTAGTGAGTTACTAGTCGGTCATTAGGATTGTCAACCAATCAGTCGAACGTTCAGGCGAGTACTCGATAGGCCTACCAGTTACAAGTGAGGCAGTCAACTAGTTAGTTGACCAGTCAATTAGTCCATCGTTATGATGGCTTGACAGGTACCAGTGAGTCAGTGAACCAGTCAGTCATCCGGTCAGCTGCAAGTGAGTTAGTCAACGATTAACTCATTCAATCAGTCAACTAGCTAGTCAGCCAGTTAATCAAATGGTTCCTGCAAAATTTGGCCACAGGATGAGGTGCGCCAAGTGTTGCTGAGGTCGCGCTCAAAATACGGTTTGAAAAAATGTATCTACAAGTAAGCCAAAACCACCTTTTTGAACAGAATGTGTTAAAATCCATAAGAAAACACTTAAATTTACCTGAGAGCCGATGTTCTTTGCGAAATGTGGCCACAGCACGAAGTGTGCCAAGTCTTCCTCAACTCGCCCTAGAAATGCGGTATACCAAAAACTATCCCAAACGAGCCAAAACCAATTCTTTCGAATAGATTGTGTTAAAACTTGCAAGAAATCATTAAGATTTACTCAAGAAGCGATGCTTCCTGCAGACTTTGGCCACATGGTGAAATGTGCAAAGTCCTGCTCAGCTCTTGGTCAAGTCAGGGTTAAGGTTAAGTTTACTAACTGAATGAGGTAATGGTTACTGTCTGATTGACTGGTTGACTGACTCACTGGTACCTGATGAGCCACCACCACGTCGGACTTATTGTCTGGTTAACAAATTGGTTCATAGACTTACTGGTAACGGACCAGCTTACCGACTGGTTGCCTGACTAGTTTACTGATTGGTTGACCAACATGGTGACCGACGGGTGACTCACTATCTAACTGACTCTCTGAATGACTGTCTGACTGACTGGTGACCTGTTGACCTGGTGACGGACTTGTTTACTAAGTTACTGGTACCTGGTCCGCTGACTGACTGGTCGACTTACTGGTTGAAAGAGACAATGGTTCCTGAGCATTTCACTAACTGCCTGACTAGCTATTTAACTGAATTAATGAGTTAATCGTTGACTAACTCACTGGCATTTGACCGGGTCACTGACTGGTTGACTGACTCACTGGTGGCTGACAAGCCATCATAACGACGGACTAATTGACTGGTTAACTAACTGGTTGATTGACTCACTGATAGCTGACCAGCCTTTTTGCCTGAACGTTTGACTGACTGGTTGACAATCATGATGACCGACTGGTAACTCACTAGCTAACTGACTGTCTGACTGACTGGTGATATGTTGACCTGGTGCCTGACTGACTCACTGTTACCTGAATCTCTTACTGACTGGTCGACTTACTGGTTTAGTGGTTCCTGAAGGGCTGACTAACTAGCCGAGTAGCTGGTTGACTGACTAAATTATTAATGGTTACTTACCGACGACTGACTTACTCAGTGAATGGTTGAATGAGTTAGTGGTACCCGAATGCCTAGCTGAGTGGTTAACTCACTCTTGACCGACCAGTGACTGACTTTCTAACTGACGATTGAGTGAAAGGCTCACTGACTAGATGATTGACTCCCTGGTCCCTTACCGGCCGACTGAGTGGTTGAGTAATAGCTGGTGGAGTGAGTGGCTGAATGACTGCTTGACTGACTCAGTGGTATCTGACCGGCTGAATGACAGCGTGATTGACTCACCGTTACCTGATTGGCCCATTGAATTGTTGAATGCCTTGCTGACCAACTGACGAGTGATCCATGGCTCGACTTACTCATTGGAACTTGACTGTCTAACTAACAAAAATTCCTTGACTGAGTCAGTTGGTTACTGGATGCGTGCTTTCCGGGGTGACCCACTGGTTAACTGACGTGTTGCCCAACTAATGACTGACTGGGTAAGGGACTGGCTAACCATTTTATCACAGACAAATTGACGGATAGAGTGACTGAACTACTGGTAGCTGACTAGCTCACTGACTGTTCCAGTGCTTTGCCGGCTGACTGTTGAATAACTGGCTAGCTGACTATTGATTGACTGTCTGTCTAATTGGGTAACTTAGCGGCTAAATCATAGGTTGACGTCGTTATTTACTGCCTTGCAGACTGACTAGATGACTAAACTGTTGACTGACTGGTTGACTGACTTCCTGACCATTTCATGAGTTACTGTCGGACTGATTGTTGACTAACCCCCTACCTGACTGATCCACAAGTTGACTGCTGACCTACTGGTATCCGATCCGGTGACAGACTGCTTGGGTGCCTACAAAACTGACAGGTGACTGACTAGGTGAAATTGTAGCTGATTGACTGGATGAGTGAATTGTTGTCTGAGTTATCGTTACTTAACTGATTGGCTGACTGATTGACGGTATTACTTGTTATTGACTGTGGACCGACAACGTAGCTGATTTGCTGACTGCTTTTTTTCTGTCTGATTGGCTACTTAAATTGTTAACTGAGCTGTTGACAACCTGGTCACTGAATGGCTAACTTACTGGGGACTGGCTGGCGAGCGCACTGAATAACGGGCTCACTGGTACCTGGCCGGCTGCCTGACTGTCTGACTAAATGAATGACTGAAAGGTTGAGAGACTGAGTTGATGGTTTCTTATTGAAGAGTGACACGCTGACCAAGTTGCTGACTTGACTCTTTGGCCGTCTTGTGACTAACTGGCTATTTGACGGGTGACAGACTGACTCACTGACTGGTTACCCTTTTGGGTAATTAACTTGTTGACAGACTTACTACTGGCTAACTAGTGTCTGACTGTCTGATTGGTTCAGTCAATCACTGGAACCTGACCACCTGACTGACTGGTTGACCGCCCTGTTGACCGAGTGGTATTTAACTGTCATACTGAGTGGTAACTGACTGGCTGACTGAGTGGCTGTGACTGACCAACGGAGAGACTTGCTCGTACTTGACCGATTGAATATCTAGTACGCTTCCTGGCTGACCCCACTAGCTGTAGACTGGCTTAGTGATTAGTTGACTGAGCTGTTGAGTGTATTGCTTGTATCTGCCTGTGTCTCTGAATTTTTGACGCACTTGCGGACCGATTGGTGAATGACTGGCTAACTGACTGACAGACTCACTGCCGAATCACCGGTTGACAAAGAGGTTTAATGCGCTTCTAGGCGACTTGTGAGTGACTTGATAAATAACGGGTTACTAACTGTGTGACTGACTGGTTGACTAATCGGTTTACTAACTGACTGAGGTAATGGTCACTGACTCATTGACTGGTTGACTAACTCACACTTACCTGACGGGCTGACTGATTGGTTGATTGACTTACTAGTACCTGACTAGCAAACATAAGGACGGGCTAATTGACTGGTTAACTAACTGGTTCAGCGACTCACTGGTAGCTGGCCAACTCACCGAATATTTGCCTGAGCGGTTGACTAACTGGTCGACTAACCTGGTGACCGATTGGTCAACCACTATTGAATTGAATGTCTGAGTGACTGACTGGTGATCTGTTAATCTATTGACTAACTGGTTTACTGGAGCACTTGTACCGAATCCGCTGCCTGTCCGGTCGGTTGACTTCTGGAGTGTCTGGCTCTTTTGCAACTGACTGGCTGACTGACTTGATGGTTGAGTGACTGAGTGACTGACCGAGGAAGATTTGCTGGTACTTGACCGGTTGACTATCTGGGTCGCTGGCTGGCTGACCTCACTAGCGATTGACTGTTTTGGTGATTAGTTGAATGAGTGGTTCATTGAGTTGCCGGTTTCTGACTGTGTATTTGAATGGTTGACTAACTTGCTGACCGATTGGTGAATGACCGATTAACTGACTTTCCAGCTGACTACCTAGTGATTGACTGACTGGTAACTGACTTGATAATCGACTGGTGGCCGACAGGGTCACTGATGACTAATTGTCTTACTGACTGCTTGACTTTCTCCGCGTTAGCTTATCAGCTCGCTGTCTAGTTGAGAAACGCACTGGTTACTGACGGTTCGCAATTGATTGGTTCTATAACAGCTTAACTGACTTACTGAGCGACTGTTGACTGACTGGCCTACGTATTGGCTAACTGATCGAAGACGGCTTGACTGAATGACTAGTTGACTGACTCACTGAGTACGGACGGATTGGTAGGATAACTCACTACGACCTGAGTGGCTGACTGACTGGTTCAGTGTCTTGATAACTGAGTTCTAATTGATGGTACGCGAAGGAGACTGAGTGTCTGACTCATTAGTTGCACTGACAGGCTAAATAACAAGTTTTTTGCTTGATTGATTGACTCTACAACTGAGTGTTCGACTGAAGTGCTGACGGACTCACTAATTGACTGGCCTGCAGGTACCTGACCAAGTGACTAAGTAGACTTACTTATTTGTACCTGACCTTGCGCCTAACTGTTTGATTGCTTTGCTGGTGACTGCCTTGATTACTTAGTGACTCTTTGAATGACTGGTTGACTGACTCAATGGTACCTGCCCAGTTGACCCTCTCTTTGACTGACTCACTGGTGCCATATGCTTTAATTGGCCTATTGTCTTCCTGTCCGACTGCTGACCTACTGGCTTTCTATCTAGGAGATGAGCTACTAAGGGATTGGTGAACTGACTCAGTGGTACCTGATTAGCTGATTAACAAGCTGACTTGCTAAATAATGGACGGACTGATTCACTCTCTGACTCACAGATTGGATGGTTGCTTAACTGACTTGTAACTTACAAACTTAGCGATGACTTAAGTGACTGACTGACTGACATGTTGACTAAGAGGTTGGGTGGGTCTTTTGTTGAATAAGTGGTTAGTTGACTGAATGGTTTACTGACTTGCTGATTAACTGGCCGACTGACTGATTGATTAACACGCTAACGGCAGGTTGACTTAGTGTTCGACTGAGAGGGTGAATGAGTTCTTGATAAGTGAGTTTGCAGACTAGTGGAGTTATTTTTTGACTGATTGGATAACTGAATGGCTAACTAAATTCTTCAATAGCTTGTTGAGAGCATGGCAGACTAACTGACTGCCTGACAAGCGGAATGAGTGACTGGTTGTTGACCAACCGCTATATTAGCTGACTGACTCACTGACTGGTTCAAACGTTTACTGAGGAATTGTTGACTGCTCTGTGAATAGCTGGTCAACTCATTGTCCTGATTAAAAGTTAACTTATTGGCTAACTGACTGGCTGACCGAGTGGTTGAATAACTGACTGAACTGCTGATTGACTGACGGATTAATGGACTGGCTTTCTTACAAAGTGACTTGGTGGCTGACTGACCTATGACTCACAAACTAGTGGTGACTGACTTTCTGGCTGATACTGTGAGTATGTGGTTCACTAACCGTTTTTGTGCCTGACTGAAAGGTGGACAGTCAGTTAGCCAGTCTTTCACCAATCGGTCCGCAAGTCAGTCAAACATTCAGAGACACAAGCAGATATAAGAAATACACTCAACCACTCTGTCAACTAATCACTAAGCCAGTCTACAGCTAGTCGGATCAGCTAAGAAGCGTACTAGATATCCGATCGGTCAAGTACGAGCAAGTCTCTCCGTTGGTCAGTCACAGCCACTCAATCTGCAAGTCAGTTACTACCCAGTAACTCAGTGAATTACCACTCGGTCAACAAGTCAGTAAACCAGTCAGTCAGTTGGTCAGGCTCCACTGATTGACTCAACCAATCAGACGGTCAGACACTAGTCAGCCAGTAATGAGTCTGTCAACAAGTTAATCACCCAGCCAGTCAACCAGTCGGTGAGTCAGTCTGTCGGTGAGTTAGTCACCATACTGTCGGTGAGTCACCAGTCGGTGAGTTAGTCACCATACTGCAAAAGAGTCAGTGGACTAGTCAGCAACTTGGTCAGGCGGTCACTCTTCCGTGAGAAACCATTAATTCAGTCTCTCTATCTCTCAGTCATTCATTCAGTCAAACAGTAAGGCAGCTGTCAGGTACCAGTGAGCCAATTAGCCAGTGCGCTGGCCTGTAAGTCACCTGTAAGCTAGCCACTCCGTCACCAGTTGGTCTAAAGGTCAGTCACCAAGTCAAATAGCCAATCACGCACCAGTGGGGCAGTCAACAAATCAGCCACTTAGCCGGTAGTTACTTACTAACCAGTAATACTATCAATCAGTCAACCACTCAGTTAAGTAGTCAGGTATCATTAACTCAGATAACAATTCACTCATCTAGTCAATCAGCTACAATTTCACCTAGTCAGTTACTAAGTCAGTCACATGTCGGGGTTTGCTAGGCACCGACGCAGTCTGTCACCGAATCAGATACCAGTAGGTCAGCAGTCAACTGGTCAATTGGTCAGGTAGGAAGACAGTCAACAATCAGTAAGACAGTAACTTGTGAAATGGACAGGAAGTCGATCAACCAGTCAGTCAAGAGTTTAATCAGCTATTCAGTCAGCCACGCAGTAAATAACGAGGTCAACCTATGATTTAGCCACTAAGTTACTCAATTAGCCAGACAATCAATAACTAGTCAGTTAGCCAGTTAATCAACAGTCAGCCAGCAAAGCAATGAGGCAGTCAGTGAACTAGTAGGGTACCAGTGATTCAGGCAACCTATCCGTTATTTAGTCAGTGATAAGTCGGTTAGCCAGTCCCTTATGCAGTCAGTCACTATTCGGCCGAGACGTCAGCCAGTGGGTCAGCCTGTCAAGCAACCACTCAGTAAACAACTGACTCAGTCAAGGAAATTTTCTCACTTACCCGATATATTTCCAGTGAGTACGTCGAGCCATAGATCACTCGTGAGTTGGTCAGCAAGGCAGTCAACAACTCCATGGCCCACTCAGTTAACAGTAAGTCAATGGCGCTGCCCGATACCGCTGAGTCAGTCAAGCTGTCAGTCAGCCAGTCAGTCAACCAGCTATTACTCAACCAGTCAATCGCTCGGTCAGGTAACAGTGAGTCAGTCAATTAGTCAGTAAACCTTTCACTCAATCGTCAGTTAGAAAGTCAGTCACTGGTCGGTCACGAGAGACAACCACTCAGCAAGGCAGTCAGTCAGTCGCCAGTCAGTAATCATTGATCATTTAGTCAGTCAACCAGCTAGCCGACTAGTTAGTCAGCCCTTCAGGAACCACTCAACTAGTCAGTCGACCAGTCAGTGAGAGGTTCAGTCAACTGTGACTAAGTCAGTCACCAGTTCAACATATCACCAGTCATTTAGACAGTCAGTTAGCTAGTGAGTTACCAGTCGGTCATCAGGATTGTCAACCAGTCAGTCAAGCGGTCAGGCAAGTACTCGATAGCCCTATCAGCTACAAGTGAGTCAGTCAACCAGTTAGTTGACCAGTCAATTAGTCCGTCGTTATGATCGCTTGTCAGGTGCCAGTGAGTCAGTGAACCAGTCAGTAAGCCGGTCAGCTGCCAGTGAGTTAGTCAACCAATAACTCATTCAGTTAGTCAACCAGCTAGTCAGGCAGTTAATCAAATGCTTAGGAACCATTGTCTCTTTCAACCAGTTAGTCGACCAGTCAGTCAGCGAATCAGGTACCAGTAACTTAGTAAACCAGTCCGTCCCCATATCAACAGGTTACCAGTCAGTCAGACAGTCCTTCAAAGTCTGAGTTAGATAGTGAATCACCCGTCAGTCACCATGGTAGTCAACCAATCAGTCAACTGGTCAGGCAACCAGTCGGTAAACTGGCTAGTTGCCAGTAAGTCTAACCAGTTGGTTAACCAGACAATTAGTCCGACGTGATGGTGGCTAATCAGGTACCAGTGAGTCAGCCAACCAGTCAGGCGGTCAGGTACCAGTGACTTAGTCAACCAGTCAATCAGACAGTAAACATTACCTCAGTCAGTTAGTAAACCAGTCAGTCAGCTGTAATGGTACCAGTCACTTAACTAGCAGCTTAAGTTAGGAAACCACCTATTCTGTTTAATAGGGGTAGTTTTTGCTTGTTCGCAGAAACCATGTTTTGGCCGCGAGCTGAGCAAGACCTGGCGCATTTCACTATCTGGCCAAATTCTGCAGGAAGCATCCAGTCTTGAGTAAATTTTAATGATTTCTTACAAGTTTTAACACAATCTAGTCGAAAGAAGTGGTTTTGGCTCTTTTGGGATAGTGTTTGGTAAACCGAATTTCTAGGGCGAGTTGAGCAAGACTTGGCGCATTGTGTGCCGTGGCCACATTTCGAAAGAAACATCGGGTCTCAGATTAATTTAAGTGTATTTTTATGGATCTTAACACATTCTGTCCAAAAAAGGTGGTTTTGGCTTACTTGCAGATACATTTTGTAAAAGCGTATTATGAGCGCGACCTGAGCAACACTTGGCGCATCCCTTCCTGTGACCAAATTTTGAAGGAAGCATCCCGTCTCGAGTAAATTTCTAACAGGTCTTAACACAATCTAGTCGAGAGAATTAGTTTTGGCTTGTTAGGGGATAGTTTTTGGAAAACCGTATTTTCACGGCGAGTTGAGCAAGACTTGGCGCATTTCGTGCTGTGGCCACATTTTGCAAGAAACATCAGGTCTCAGGTAAATATTAGTGTATTCTAACGAATTGTAACACTTTTTTTTCAAATAAAGTGGTTTTGACCTGTTTGCAGATACTTTTTCCAAAACCGTAGTTTGAGCGCGAACTGAGCAAGACTTGGCGCATTTCACCCCCTAGCCAAACTTTGCACGAAACATCGGTTCCCAGGTAAATTTTAGTGTATTCTTATGGATTTTAACACATTCTGTTCGAAAAACTTAGTTTTGGCTTGCTTGCAGATACATTTTGGAAAACCGTATTTTGAGCGCGAGTTGAGCAAACCTTGGCGCATTTTACCCTCTGACCAAATTTTGGAGGAAGCTTCGCGTCTGGAGTAAATTTTAATAATTTTTTACAGGTTTTATCACAATCTACTCGAAAGAATTGGTTTTCGCTGGTTTGGGGTTAGTTTTTGGAAAAACGTATTTTCAGGGCGAGTTGAGCAAAACTTGGTCCATTTCGCACTCTGGCCACATTTCGCGCTGGACATTGGGTCCCAGGTTAGGTTTTGTGTATTCTTACGGACCTCAACCCAATCTAGTGAACGAAAATAGTTTAGGCTTCTTTGCAGATACCTTTTGCAAAACCGTATTTTCAGAACGAGTTGAGCAAGACTTGACGTAATTTACGGATTGGCCAGACTTATCAGGAAAAATAGGGTCTCTGACTTACTAGTATTAGACCAGCTGACTTACTATCGGTCACTCACTGGCAAGTGAATCTTTGACTGATTGGTGGAATGTGTCAATGGTGCCTGACTGGCTATCTGACTGGTGAATCGACTTTCGAACAGACTGAGGACAGACTGGTTAGATTCCTTGTTCAGTTCCCCTCGGCTGAGATGTTCAGTTCCCCTCGGTGATATTCAGTTCCTCTCGGCAATGTTTAGTTCCCCTGTTTTTGTTCATTTCTCCTGGTCGGCACTGAACAGTTCCCCTCGGTACTGTTCAGTTCCCCTCGTCAATGTTCAGTTCCCCTCGTTAACTTTCAGTACCCCTCCCATGTACGCGATGCTTCCTGCAAAATTTGGCCAGAGGGTGAGATGCGCCAAGTCTTCGTCAACTTGGGCTGAAAATACGATTTTGCAAAAAAGTACCTCCAAACGAGCCAAAACCAATCTTTTCGACTAGATTGTTTTTACATCTATAAGAAAACGTCAAAATTTACTTGAGACGTGATGTTTCCTGCAAAATTTGGCAAGAGAAAGAATTGCACCAAGTCTTTCTCGGCTCACGCTCACAATACGGTTCGCAAAAAGTATCGGCAAACGAGCTAAAACCAATTTCTTTCACAAGATTGTGTTCAAATCTGTAAGAAAACTATCAAATTTGCTCGATACCTGATGTTTCCTGCAAAATTTTGCGTGAGGGTAAAATAAGCCAAGTCTCTCAACTCGCGCTGAAAATACGGATTTCCGAAACACCATTAAACCAATTTTTTGGATTAGATCGTGTTAAAATCTGTGAGAAAACACCAAAACTTAGGTGAGACCCGATGTTTCCTGCGAAATTTGGCCAACGCCTGAAATGCGCCAAGTCTTGCTCAACTCGCGCTGAAAATATCCTTTTGCAAAAGGTATCTGCAAACGAGCGGAAACCAGTTGTTTTGATTAGATTGTGTTGAAGTCTGTGAAAAAAAAATCAAATCAACTCGACACCCGACGTTTTCTGCGAAATTTGGCCAGAGGGTTACATGCGCCAAGTCAACCAATCAACCAGTCAGTGAGCCCCTTCAAAGGCAAGTCAGTAATTAACAAGTCAGTCAGTCAATCAGTCACTGAACCGTCAGGTACAAGAGAGTCAGTCTGTCAGTTAGTCCATCAGCCAGTCAGTCACAAGTTAGTTGGCCACTTAGTCACCAGTCGGTCAGCGAGTCAGTTAGCCAGTCAAATAGCCAGTGAGGTAGCAGTGAGACAGTCGCTAGTTACTAACCAGTAATTGTAACAGTCAGCCAGCCAATCAATGAACAAGTCAGTCAGCCAGCCAGTCAGGTACCACTGACTCAGTTCAAAAGTAAGTCAACCGGTCAATTATCCAGTCAGTTAGCCAGTCAGTCACCAAACCGTGAGCAAGGCAGTAATCCACTCAGTCAGGCACTCAGGTACCCAATGAGTCAGTCAACTGGTCATTCAGTCAAGCAGTCCTTGGTCAGTTAGCCAATCAGTAAGCCAGTCAGTTACCAGTCGGTCAGCAAGTCAGTTAACCAGTCAGTCAACCAATCAGTAGCCAACCGTCAGGAACCAGTGAGTTAACCAGCTGGTCAGGTACCACCGAAGAGGTCAACCAGTCAGTCAGACACTCAGCCACCAGTCAGTCACTCAGTCACCAGTCGGTTATCAAGTCAGTCACCAGTCGGCTACCAAGGTGGTAAAACAATCAGTCATCCGCTCACTTGGCAGTCAATCGGACAGTCAGTTAGCCACTCATTCACCAATCGGTCAACAAGTCAGTCAACCATTCAGATACACAGTCAGATACCAGCAATTCACTCAACCACTCAGTCATCTAGTCACTAGGCCAGTCAATCGCTAGTGGGGTCAGCCATCCAACGTAGCAGATAGTCACCCGGTCAAGTACCAGCAAGTCTGTGCGTCGGTCAGTCACTCAGCCCCTCAATCAACAAGTAAGTCAGCCAGTCAGTAACCAGACTGTCAGAAAATAGTCAGCCAGTAATAAGTCTTTCAGCAAGTCAATCGCCCAGCCAGTCGACTAGTCAGTGAGTCAGTCCGTCACCAGTCAAATAGCCACTTAGTCACAAGTTGGTAAAGGAGTCAGTCGACACGTCAGCCAGTTGGTCAGCCAGTCACTCTCCAGTGAGAAGCCATTAAGTCAGTCAGTCAACCATTCAGTCAACCAGTCACTCAGCCGATCAGGTACCAGTGAGTCAGTTAGCCAGTGCGTTGGCCAGTCAGTCATCGGTCAGCTTAGCCACTCAGTCACCACTCGGTAAACAGGTCAGTAACCCAGTCAAATGGCCAATCACGCACCAGTGAGTCAGTCAACCAATCAGTCACATAATCACTCGCCAGTCAGCAACCAGTAATCCCGTCAATAGGTCAACCAGTCAGTCAGGTGGCCAGGTACCAATAAGTCAGTCAACAGGTCAATCACCCAGTCACGCAGCTAGAAATTCACCCAGTAAGTTACTAAGTCAGTCACCTGTCGGTCTTCAAGGCACTTAAGCAGTCAGTCACCGGGTCTGGTACCAGTAAGTAAGCAACTAACTGGGCAATGAGTCAGGCAGGGAGACAGTCGCCAATCAGTCTACTAGTCAGTCAACCAGCCAGTCAACCACGAGGTCAACCAATGACTTAACAAGTCAGTCACCCGATTAGTCAGTCAGTAACTGACTTAGCCAGTCAGTCACTAGTCAGTCAGCCAGTCAATCAGTAGTCAGTCAGCAAAGCACTGAGCCAGTCAGGTACAAGTGAGTCTGTCAACCAATCCCTCATTTAGTCAGTCATTAGTCAGTTAGCCAGTCAGTGACCCACTCAGTCACCAGTTGGCCAACACGTCAGTTGGCCAGTGAGTCAGCTCCTCAATCAACCATTCAGTGAACGAATGAGTCAGTGAATAAAATTTAGTCAGTTAGCCGGTCAAGTACCAGTTAGTAAGTCGAGCAGTCAGTCACCAGTCAGTTAGTCAGTCAGTCGCAAGTCGGTCAGCAGGGAAGTCCACAACCCAAAGGGCCAGTCAGGTAACAATGCGTCGATCAAGCTGCCAGTGAGCCGGTCAGAAACCAGTGAGTCAGTCAAGCAGTCGGTCAGCCAGTCAGTCAACCAGTTTTTAATCAACCAGTGAGTCAGTCAATTATTCAGTGAACCCTTCGCTCAGCCGTCAGCTAGTCAGTCAGTCACTAGTCGGTCACGAGTAAGCTAACCAATCAGATAGGCACTCAGGTACCAGTGACCCAGTCAACCAGTCACTGAGTCAGTCAGTCGCCAGTCAGTAACCATTAACTCATTCAGTCAGTCAACCAGCTAGTCAGCCAGTTAATCAGCCGTCCAAGAACCAGTGTCTCACTCAACTAGTGAGTCCACCAGTCAGTCAGCGGATCAGGTACCAGTGCTACTTGGCCAACTACCAATGAGTCAGTCAGTCAGTCACCAATCAGTCGATCAGTCGGTCATTCAATCACCATTCGGTCAGCAATGGAATCAGCCAATGTCAGCTAATAAGTCGTGCATCAGTGAGACAGTCATTTAGCCAGTCACTTACCAGTCAATCGGCATCTAAGTCAACCAGTCAGTCAGCCAGTCAGTCAACCAACTGGTCAGACAGTCAGCCCCTCAGCCGGTCAGCCACTCAGTCACCAATCGGGCAGCAAGTCAGTTAGCCAGTCAGAGAGCCAGTCAGTCCACCAGCTAGTCAGGCAGACAGTCACCAGTCAGATGGCCAGTCAGGCACCATTGACACATTCCACCAGTCAGTCAGAAATTCACTTGCCAGTCAGTGACCGATAGTCAGTCAGCTGGTCTAATACCAGTGAGTCAGTGCAACACTTAGCCAGTCAGTCACCAGTCTTTAGCCAGTCTTAACCGGTCTTTTAACCTGTCGGCCAGCAAGTCAGTCAACCAGTCAGGTAGCCAGTCAGGTAGGCAGTCATAAAGCAAGTCAGTTAGCCAGTCGCTTGCCTGTCGATCAGCAGGTCAGTCAACCCGTCAGTCAGCCAGTCACCTGCCAGTCACTAACAAGTCTTGCTCAACTCAGGTTGAAAAGCAAGGTTTTGCAAAAACTATCTTTAAACAGGGCTAGATATACAGTTTTCATCAGATTGTGATGAAATCTGTCAGAAAACACTAAAATCCAGTTAAAAGGCAACTTTTTCTGCAAAATTTAAGCAAAGAGTGAAATGCGCTAACTCTTGCTAAACACACGCTAAGAACATGGTTTTGCAAAAAGTATCTGTGAACAAGCCAAAACCAATTTTATTCAATAGATTGTGTCGACATTTGTGAGAAAACGTTAAACTCCAGTTGATACCCGATGCATCCTGCGAAATTAGGCCACAGCGTAAAATGCTTCAAGTGTTGCTCAACTTCAGCTGAAAATACGGTTTTGCAGAAAATATCTACAAACGATCCAAAACCGGTTATTTCCATTGGATTGTATTAACGTCTGTGAGATAGCACCACTATTTACTCGAGACCCCATGTTTCCTGCTTCAAGTGTTACTGAACTTCAGCTGAAAATACGGTTTTGCAAAAGGTATCAGCAAACAAGCCAAAACTATTTTTTTTGCACTAGATTGTGTCGAAATCGGAAAGAATACAAGAAAGAAAGAATTCACCTCGGACCCGAAGTCTGGCTCGAACTGTGACAAGAGCACGAAATGCGCCAAGTCTTGCTCAACTCGCCCAGAAAATACGGTTTTCTAAAAACGATCCCCAAACGAGCCAAAACCAATTCTTTTGACTAGATTGTGTTAAAACCTGTAAGAAATTTGACCATAGGGTGAGATACGCCAAGTCTGACTCAGCTCGCGCACAAAATACCGTTTTCCAAAATGTATCTGCAAACAAGTCAAAACCACGTTTTTTGAACAGAATGTGTTAAAACCCATAAGATTACACTAAGAAATTTACCTGAGAACCAATGTTTCCTGCAAAATCTGGCCAGAGGGTGAAATGCGCCAAGTCTTGCTCAGCTCGCCCTCAAAATACGGTTTTGCAAAAAGCATCTCCAAAGAGGCCAAAACCCCTTTTTTCGAACAGAATGTGTTAAAATACGTAACAATACACTAAAATTTACCTGAGAACAGATGTTTCCTGCAAAATTTGGCCAGAGGGTGAAATGCGCCAAGTCTTGCTCAGCTCGCCCTCAAAATACGGTTTTGCAAAAAGTATCTGCAAAGAGGCCAAAACCATTTTTTTTAACACAATGTGTTAAAATTCGTAAGAATACACTAAAATTTACCTAAGACCCGATGTTTCTTGCGAAATGTGGCAACAGCACGAAATGGGCCAAGTCTTGCTCAACTCACCTTGAAAATACGGTTTTCCGAAAACTATCCACAAACGAGCCAAAACCAATTCTTTCGACAGATTGTGTTTAAAATTGTGAGAAATCATTAAAATTTACTAGAGACGCAATGCTTCCTGCAAAATTTGGCCAGAGTGTGAAATGCTTACTCAGCTGAAATGTCTTACTCAGTGTGAAATGTCTTACTCAGCTCGCGCTCAAAATACGGTTTTCCAAAATTTATCTGCAAAGAGGCTTAAACCACCTTTTTTGAACAGATTGTATTAATATCCTTAAGAATACACTAAAATTTACCTGAGAGCCGATGTTTCCTGCTAAATTTGGCCAGAGGGTGAAATGCGCCAAGTCTTGCTCAGCTCGCGCTCAAGAGACTGTTTTGCAAAAAGTATCTGCAGAGAGGCCGAAACCACTTTTCTTGAACAGAATGTGTTAAAATACGTAAGAATACACTAAAATTTACCTGAAACCCGATGTTTCTTGCAAATTGTGGTCACAGCACGATATGCGCGAAGTCTTGCTCAGCTCGCGCTCAAAATACGGTTTTGCAAAAAGTATCTGCAAAGAGGCCTAAACCACTTTTTTTGAACAGAATGTGTTAAAATACGTAAGAATAAACTAAAACTTACCTGAGACCCGATGTTTCTTGCGAAATGTGGCAACAGCACGAAAAGCGCCCAATCTTGCTCAACTTACTCTAAAAATACGGTTTTCCAAAAACTATCGTCAAACGAGCCAAAACCAATTCTTTGGACTAGATTGTGTTAAAACCTGTCAGAAATCATTAAAATTTACTCGAGACGCGATGCTTCCCGCAATATTTGGCCAGAGGGTGAGATGCGCGCTGTCTTGCTCAGCTCGCCCTCAAAATACGGTTTCCCAAAATGTATCTGAAATCAAGCCAAAACCACCTTTTTTGAGCAGAAGGTGTTAAAATCGATAAGAATACACTAAAGTTTACCTGAGAACCGATGTTTCCTGCAAAATTTAGCCAGAGGGCGAAATGCGCCAAGTGTTGCTAAGCTCGCGCTCAAAGTACGGTTTTTTTAAAAAAAAGTATCTGCAAAGAGGCCAAAACCACTTTTTTTAACAGAATGTGTTGACATACGTAAGAATACACAAATTTACCTCGCACCCGATGTTTCTTGCGAAATGTGGCGACAGCACGAAATGCGCCAAGTCTTGCTCAACTCACCTTGAAATTACGGTTTTCCGAAAACTGTCCCCAAACGAGCCAAAACCAATTCTTTCGTCTAGATTGTGTTAGAACCTTTACGAAATCATTAAAATTTACTCGAGACGCGTTACTTCCTGCAACATTTGGCCAGAGGGTGAGATGCGCCAAGTCTTGCTCCGCTCGCGCTCAAAGTACGGTTTTCCAAAATGTAGCTGCAAACAAGCCAAAACCACCTTTTTTGAACAGACTGTGATAAGATCCATAAGAATACACTAAAGTTTACCTGAGAAACGATGTTTCCTGCAAAATTTGACCAGAGGGGGAAATGCGCCAAGTCTTGCTCAGCTCGCGCACAAAATACGGTTTTGCAAAAAGCATGTGCAAACAGGCCAAAACCACTCTTTTTGAACAGAATGTGTTGAAATACGTAACAATACACTAAAGTTTACCTGAGACCCGCTGTTTCTTGCGAAATGTGGCCACAGCAAGAAATGCGCCAAGTCTTGCTCAACTCGCCCTGAAAATACGGTTTTCCAAAACGTATCTGCAAAGAGGCCAAAACCACTTTTTGTGAAGAGAATGTCTTAAAATACGTAAGAATATACTAAAATTTACCTGAGACCCAATGCTTCTTCCGAAATGTGGCCACAGCACGAAATGCGCCAAGTCTTGCTCAACTCGCCCTGAAAATATGGTTTTCCAAAAAGTATCTGCAAAGAGGCCAAAACCATTTTTGGTGAAAAGAATGTCTTAAAATACGTAAGAATACACTAAAATGTACCTGGTACCTGATGTTTCCTGCAAAATTTGGCCAGAGGGTGAAATACACAAAGTCTTTCTCAGCTCCAGCTCAAAATACGGTTTTGCAAAAAGTATCTGCAAAGAGGCCAAAACACCTTTTTATGTGTTAAAATACGTAAGAATACAGTAACATTTAACGGAGACCCGATGTTTCTTGCGAAATGTGGCCACAGCACGAAATACGCCAAGTCTTGCTTAACTCGCCCTGAAAATACGGTTTTCCAAAAACTATCCTCAAACGAGCCAAAACCAATTCTTTCGACTAGATTGTGTTAAGACCTGTAAGAAATCATTAAAATTTACTCGAGACGCGATGCTTCCTGCAAAATTTGGCCAGAGGGTGAGATGCGCCAAGTCTTCGTCAACTTGGGCTGAAAATACGATTTTGCAAAAAAGTACCTCCAAACGAGCCAAAACCAATCTTTTCGACTAGATTGTTTTTACATCTATAAGAAAACGTCAAAATTTACTTGAGACGTGATGTTTCCTGCAAAATTTGGCAAGAGAGTGAGTTGCACCAAGTCTTTCTCAGCTCACGCTCAAAATACGGTTCGCAAAAAGTATCGGCAAACGAGCTAAAACCAATTTCTTTCACAAGATTGTGTTCAAATCTGTAAGAAAACTATCAAATTTGCTCGATACCTGATGTTTCCTGCAAAATTTTGCGTGAGGGTAAAATGCGCCAAGTCTCTCAACTCGCGCTGAAAATACGGATTTCCGAAACACCATTAAACCAATATTTGGATTAGATCGTGTTAAAATCTGTGAGAAAACACCAAAACTTAGGTGAGACCCGATGTTTCCTGCGAAATTTGGCCAACGCCTGAAATGCGCCAAGTCTTGCTCAACTCGCGCTGAAAATATCCTTTTGCAAAAGGTATCTGCAAACGAGCGGAAACCAGTTGTTTTGATTAGATTGTGTTGAAGTCTGTGAAAAAAAAATCAAATCAACTCGACACCCGACGTTTTCTGCGAAATTTGGCCAGAGGGTTACATGCGCCAAGTCAACCAATCAACCAGTCAGTAAGCCCCTTCAAAGGCAAGTCAGTAATTAACAAGTCAGTCAGTCAACCAGTCACTGAACCGTCAGGTACAAGAGAGTCAGTCTGTCAGTTAGTCCGTCAGCCAGTCAGTCACAAGTTAGTTGGCCACTTAGTCACCAGTCGGTCAGCGAGTCAGTTAGCCAGTCAAATAGCCAGTGAGGTAGCAGTAAGACAGTCAACCAGTTACTTAACACTAAGTCGTTAGTTACTAACCAGTAATTGTAACAGTCAGCCAGTCAATTAATGAACAAGTCAGTCAGCCAGCCAGTCAGGTACCACTGACTCAGTTTAAAAGTAAGTCAACCGGTCAATTATCCAGTCAGTTAGCCAGTCAGTCACCAAACCGTGAGCAAGGCAGTAATCCACTCAGTCAGGCACTCAGGTACCCAGTGAGTCAGTCAACTGGTCATTCAGTCAAGCAGTCCTCGGTCAGTTAGTCAATCAGTAAGCCAGTCAGTTACCAGTCGGTCAGCAAGTCAGTTAACCAGTCAGTCAACCAATCAGTAGCCAACCGTCAGGAATCAGTGAGTTAACCAGCTGGTCAGGTACCACCGAAGAGGTCAACCAGTCAGTCAGACACTCAGCCACCAGTCAGTCACTCAGTCACCAGTCGGTTATCAAGTCAGTCACCAGTCGGCTACCAAGGTGGTAAAACAATCAGTCATCCGCTCACTTGGCAGTCAATCGGACAGTCAGTTAGCCACTCATTCACCAATCGGTCAACAAGTCAGTCAACCATTCAGATACACAGTCAGATACCCGCAATTCACTCAACCACTCAGTCATTTTGTCACTAAGCCAGTCAATCGCTAGTGGGGTCAGCCATCCAACGTAGCAGATAGTCACCCGGTCAAGTACCAGCAAGTCTGTGCGTCGGTCAGTCACTCAGCCCCTCAATCAACAAGTAAGTCAGCCAGTCAGTAACCAGACTGTCAGAAAATAGTCAGCCAGTAATAAGTCTTTCAGCAAGTCAATCGCCCAGCCAGTCGACTAGTCAGTGAGTCAGTCCGTCACCAGTCAAATAGCCACTTAGTCACAAGTTGGTAAAGGAGTCAGTCGACACGTCAGCCAGTTGGTCAGCCAGTCACTCTCCAGTGAGAAGCCATTAAGTCAGTCAGTCAACCATTCAGTCAACCAGTCACTCAGCCGATCAGGTACCAGTGAGTCAGTTAGCCAGTGCGTTGGCCAGTCAGTCATCGGTCAGTTTAGCCACTCAGTCACCACTCGGTAAACAGGTCAGTAACCCAGTCAAATGGCCAATCACGCACCAGTGAGTCAGTCAACCAATCAGTCACATAATCACTCGCCAGTCAGCAACCAGTAATCCCGTCAATAGGTCAACCAGTCAGTCAGGTGGCCAGGTACCAATAAGTCAGTCAACAGGTCAATCACCCAGTCACGCAGCTAGAAATTCACCTAGTAAGTTACTAAGTCAGTCACGTGTCGGTCTGCAAGGCACTCAAGCAGTCAGTCACCGGGTCTGGTACCAGTAAGTAAGCAACTAACTGGGCAATCAGTCAGGCAGAGAGACAGTCGCCAATCAGTCTACTAGTCAGTCAACCAGCCAGTCAACCACGAGGTCAACAATGACTTAACCAGTCAGTCACCCTATTAGTCAGTCAGTCACTGACTTAGCCAGTCAGTCACTAGTCAGTCAGCCAATCAATCAGTAGTCAGTCAGCAAAGGCCTGAGCCAGTCAGTCAGCCAGTCAGGTACAAGTGAGTCTGTCAACCAATCCCTTGCGCTTAAAAAGGGGCTTTTAAGAAAAGCATCTGCAAACGAAGCAAAACCGACATTTTTGACAAGATCGTGTTGAAATCTGTACGAAAACACTGAAATTTGGTGGACACCCGATGTTTTCTGCCAACTCAGGCCAAAGCGTGAAGTGTGCCAAGTCGCTCAACTCTCGCAGAAAATACCCTTTTGCACAAAGTATCTGCAAACGAGCAAAAACCAATTTAATTTTATTAGATTGTGTTGAAATCTGTGAGAAAACAATAAAATCCATTTGACACGCGATGTTTCCTGCGAAATTTGGCCAGAGATTGAGATGTGCAAGGTCAATCAATCTACCAGTCACTCAGCCCATTCAAAGGCAAGTCACTAATTAATAAGTCCGTCAGTCAACCAGTCACTGAGCCGGTCAGGTACCAGAGAGTCAGTGAGTCAGTTAGTCTATCAGCCAGTCAGTCACCAGTTAGTTGGCCACTCAGTCACCACTCGCTCAGCGAGTCAGTTAGCCAGTCAGACAGCCAGTCAGACAGCCAGTCAGGTAGCAGTGAGAAAGTCAACCAGTTAGTTAATTAACCAGTAAATGTAACAGTCAGCCAGCCAGTCAATGAATAAGTAACGGGGTTTTTAAGAAAAGCATCGGTAAACGAAGAAAAACCGACTTTTTTGACAAGATCGTGTTGAAATCTGTACGAAAACACTAAAACTTAGTGGACACTCGATGTTTTCTGCAAACTCAGGCCAAAGCGTGAAATGTGCCAAGTCTTGTTCAACTCGCGCAGAAAATACCGTTTTCCGCAAAGTATCTGCAAACGAGCAAAAACCAATTTAATTTTATTAGATTGTGGTTAAATCTGTGAGAAAACAATAGAATCCATTGGACACCCGATGTTTCCACCGAAATTTGGCCAGAGATTGAGATGCGCAAGGTCAATCAATCTACCAGTCACTCAGCCCGTTCAAAGGCAAGTCAGTAATTAATAAGTCCGTCAGCCAACCAGTCACTGAGGTGGTCAGGTAACAGAGAGTCAGTGAGTCAGTTAGTCCATCAGCCAGTCAGTCACCAGTTACCTGGCCACTCAGTCACCACTCGGTCAGCGTGTCAGTTAGCGAGTCAGAGAGCCATTCAGACAGCCAGTCAGGTAGCAGTGAGAAAGTTAACCAGTTAGTTAATTAACCAGTAAATGTAACAGTCAGCCAGCCAGTCAATAAACAAGTCAATCAGCCAGCCAGTCAGGTACCACTGAGGCAGTTACAAAGTAAGTCAACCGGTCAATTCTCCAGTCAGTTAGCCAGTCAGTCACCAGTCAGTTACCCAGTTATTCACCAAACCGAGAGCAAGGCAGTAACCCAGTCAGTCAGGCGGTCAGATACCCAGTGAGTCAGTCAACTACTCATTCAGTCAAGCAGTCTTCGGTCAGTTAGCCAATCAGTAACCCAGTCAGTCACCAGTCGGTCAGCAAGTCCGTCAAGCAGTTAGTCAACCAATCAATAGCCAACCGTCAGGAACCAGTCAATCAGTTAACTAGTCAGTCAGCTGGTCAGGTACCACCAAGGAAGTCAACCAGTCAGTCAGACAGTCAGTAACCAGTCTGTTAGGCAGTCAGTCACCAGTTGGTTATTAACTCAGTCTCCAGCCGGCTAGCAAGGTGGTAAGCCAATCAGTCTGCCAGTCACTCGGCAGTCGGTCGGACAGTCAGTTAGCCAGTCATTCACTAATCGGTCAGCAAGTCAGTCAACCATTCAGATACACACTCAGATACCAGTAATTCCCTCAACCACTCAGTCAACTAATCACTAAGCAGTCAATCGCCAGTGGGGTCAGCCAGCCAGCATACCAGATAGTCAGCCGGTCAAGTACCAGCAAGTCTGACTGTCGGTAAGTCACTCAGCCATTCGATCAACAAGTCAGTCAGCCAGTCAGTACCCACTCAGTTAGTCAGTTCATTACCAGTCGGTCAGCAAGGCAGTCAACCAGTCAGTCAGGTGGTCAGGTTCCAGTGATTCACTCAACCAATCAGACAGTCAGACACTAGTCAACCAATAATAAGTCTGTCAGCAAGTCAAAATCACCCAGCCAGTCAACAAGTCAGTGAGTCACTCCGTCACCAGTCTAATAGCCACTTAGTCACAAGTCAGTCAAGGAGTCACTCGACCAGTCAGCCAGTTGGTCAGCCACTCACTCTTCAGTAAGAAGCCATTAAGTCAGTCACCCAACCATTCAGCCAACCAGTCAACCACTCAACCAGTTAACCAATCAGTCAGCCGGTCAGGTACCAGTGAGTCAGTCAGCCAGTACGTTGGCAAGTAAGTCACCAGTTAGCCACTCAGTCACCGGTCGGTCAACAGGTCCAAGTCAAATAGCCAATGAGACACGAGTGAGTCAGTCAATCAATCAGCCACATAGTCATTCGCCAGTCAGTAACCAGCAATCCCGTCAATCAGTCAACCAGTCAGTCAACAAGTCAGTCTGGTGGTCAGGTACCATTAAGTCAGTCAACAAGTCACTCACCTAGAAAGTCACCTAGTCAGTTACTAAGTCAGTCACCAGTCGGTCTGCAAGGAACTCAAGCAATCAGTCACCGGGTCAGGTACCAGTAGGGCAGCAGTCGACTGTTCAATAATTCAGTCAGGAACACAATCACAATCAGTAAGTCAGTAACTCATTAAACGATCAGCAAGTCAGTCAACCAGCCAGTCAACCAGTCCATCAACTACTCAGTCAACCAGTCAATTACGAGGTCAACCAATGATTTAGCCAGTCACCCGATTAGTGAGACAATCAGTCACTAGTCAGTTAGTCAGGCAATCAGCAGTCAGTCACTAAAGCACTGAGCTAGTCTGTCAGCCAGTCAGGTAGCAGTGAGTCAGTCAACCAATCCGTCATTTAGTCAGTCATCAGTCAGTGAGCCAGTCAGTCACCTAGTCGGCCAACACGTCAGTTAGTCAGTGAGTCAGCCTGTCAATCAACCATTCAACGAACTACTTAGTCAGTGAAGGAAATTTAGTCAGTTAGCTAGTCAAGTACCAGTGAGTAACTGGAGCAGTCAGTCACCAGTCAGTTAGCCACTCAGTCACCAGTTGGTCAGCAAGGCAGTCAACAACTCAAAGGGTCAGTCAAGTAACAGTGAATCAGTCAAGCTATCAGTCAGCCGGCCAGATACCAGTGAGTCAGTCAAGCGGTCAGTCAGCCAGTCAGTCACCAGTTAGTCAACCCGTTAATCAACCAGACTGTCAGCCAGTCAGTCACCAGGCAACGAGCCACTCAATCACTAGTCGCTCAAAAAGTCAGTTATCCAGTCAGTTAACCTGTTAGTCAACTATTCAGTCAGCCACTGAGTCAGTCAACCAGTAAGTTAGCCAGTTATCTAGTCAGTAAACCTGTTAGTCAACCATTTAGTCAGCCACTCAGTGACTCAAACGAAATTTAGTCAGCTACCCGGTCAACTACCAATGAGTCAGCCGGACAGCCAGTCAGTCACTAGTCAGTTAGAAATTCAACCATCATTCGGTCAGCAATGCAATAATCCAATCAGTCAGCTAATAAGTCGTGCATCAGTGAGAAAGTCATTTAGGCAGTCACTTACCAGTCAATCAGACTGTCAGTTAACCAGTCAGACAGCCAATCAAGTACTGGTGAGTCAGTCAACCAGCCAGTCAGCCAGTCAGTCAACCAGTCAGTGAGCCAGACAGGCACTAGTCACGTAGCCACTCAGTCACCAGTCAGCCAGGCAGTCGATTAACAAGTCAGATAGCCAGTCAGGTACCATTCACACAGTCCGTCAATCAGTCAGACAGTCACTTGCCAGTCAGAGCGCGAAATGTGCCAAGTCTTCCTCAACTCGCACTCACACTACGGTTTTTCAAAGGAGCAAAAGTCCCGATGTTTCCTACGAAATTTGTCTAGAGCGTAAAATGCTTCAAATCTTGCTCAACTTGGGCGGAAAATACGGTTTTGCAAAAAGTATCTACAAACGAGCCAAAACCGATTTTTTTCGATTACATTGTGTTAAAGTCTGTGAGAAAACACCACAATTTACGTGACACCCGATGTTTGCTTCGAAATTTGGCCAATCCGTGGAATGCGCCAAGTCTGGCTCAACTCGCGCTGAAAATACGGTTTTGCAAAAAGTATCTGCAAACAAGCCAAAAGCATTCTTTTCACCAAATTGTGTTTAAATCTGTAAGAATACACCATTACGAATCAACTTAACGGCCTGCTGCCAATTGGCTTGTTAGCTCAATTGGTAGAGCGCTGCACTAGTATCGCAAAGGTCAGTGGTTCCAATCCCGTACAGGCCTGATTTTTTTTTCAGGTCTGATTTTTCGCTATTGCATAAATAGCGCTCTCTACTGCGAGGATCGTGCACCATACGTATCCATAACTGCAGTTCAAAATATGTGAACTTCGTATATTCATCATATCTGATTTATCATCACGGGTTTATTACGAATCAACTTAACGGCCTGCTCCCAGTTGGCTTGTTAGCTCAATTGGTAGAGCCCTGCACTGGTATCGCAGAGGTCAGTGGTTCGAATCCCGTACAGGCCTGATTTTTTTTTTCAGGTCTGATTTTTCGCTATTGCATAAATAGCGCTCTCTACTGCGAGGATCGTGCATCATACGTATCTATAACCGCAGTTCAAAAACAAAATATATGAACTTCATATCTTCATCATATCTAATACACCAAAAGTAACCTAAGACCCGATGTTTGGCGCAAAATTCCACCAGAGCGCGATATGCGCCAAGTCTTGCTCAACTCGTGCTGAAAATACGCTTTTACAAAATGTATCTGCAAAGGAGCCAAAACGAATTTTTTTAACTTGATTGTGTTGAAACCTGTAAGAAAACACCAAAATTTAATTGAGACCTGATGTTTCCTGGAAAATTTCTCCATGCGCCAAGTCTTGCACAGCTCGCGTTCAAAATACGGTTTTGCAAAATGTATCTACAAAGGAGCCAAAGGCAATTTTTTTGACTAGATTATGATGACATCTGAGAGAAAACACCAAACTATACTTGAGAGCCGATGTTTCCTGTAAAATTTGGCCCGAGAGTGAAATGCGCAAGTCGTGCTAAGCTCCCACTTAAAGTACAGTTTTGCGAAAAGTTTCTGCAAACGAGCCAAAACCAATTTTTTGGACTAGATTGTGTTGAAATCTGTGAGAAAACATCGACATTTACTGAGATCCGATGTTTCCTGCAAAATATGGCAAGTGATACGCCAAGTCTTGCTCAACTTGCGCTGAAAACGGGGTTTTCAAGAAAAGAGCTGGCAAACGAAGAAAAACCGACTTTTTTGACAAGATCGACTTGAAATCTGTACGAAAACACTACAATTTGGTGGACACCTGGTGTTTTCTACGAACTCAGGCCAAAGCGTGAAATGTACCAAGTCTTGCTCAACTCGCGCTGAAAATACCGTTTTGCACAAAGTATCTGCAAACGAGCCAAAACCAATTTTTTTTATTAGCTTGTGTTGAAATCTGTGAGAAAACAAGAAGTTTCTTGTGAAATTTGGTCAGACATTGAAATGCGCTAGGTTAATCAGTCTACCAGTCACTCAGCCCATTCAAAGGCCAGTCAGTAACTAATAAGTCAGTCAGTCAACCAGTCACCGAGCCGGTCAAGTACCAGAGAGTCAGTGAGTCAGTTAGTCCATCATCCAGTCACACACCAGTTAGTTGGCCACTCAGTCACCACTCGGTCAGCGAGTCAGTTAGCCAGTCAGATAGCCAGTCAGGTAGCAGTAAGAAAGTCAACCAGTTAGTTAACTAACCAGTAAATGTAACAGTCAGCGAGCCAGTTAATGAACAGGTCAGTCAGTCAGCCAGCCAGCCAGTCAGGTACCACTGGTCAGCCGGTAAATTCTCCAGTCAGTTGGCCAGTCAGTCACAAGTCAGTTAGCCAGTCATTCGCCAAGGCAGTAACCGAGTTAGTCAGGCGGTCAGGTACCCAGTAAGTCAGTCAAGTAGTCATTCAGTCAAGCAGTCTGCGGTCAGTTAGCCAGTCAGTGAGCCAGTCAGTCAACAGCCGGTCAACAAGTCCGTTAACCAGTTAGTCAACCAATCAATAGCCAACCGTCAGGAACCAGTCAGTCAGTCTACTAGTCAGTCAGCTGGTCAGGTACCACCAAAAAAGTCAACCAGTCAGTCAGACAGTCAGTCACCAGTCGGTTATTAAGTCAGTCTACAGTCGGATAGCAAGGTGGTAAACCAATCAGTCAGCCGGTCACTCGGCAGTCAGTCGGACAGTCACTTAGCCAGTCACTCACCAATCGGTCAGCAAGTCAGTCAACCATTCAGATACACAGTCAGATACCTGTAAATTCACCCAATCACTCAGTGAACTAATCACTAAGCCAATCAATCGCTAGTGGGCTCAGCCAGCCAGCGTACCAGATAGTCAGCCGGACAAGTACCAGTAAGTCTGTCCGTCCGTTAGTCACTCAGCCACTCGATGAACAAGTCAGTCACCCAGTCAGTAACCACTCAGTCAGTTCATTACCAGTCGGTCAGCAAGGCAGTCAACCAGTCAGTCAGGTGGTCAGGTTCCAGTGATTCACTCAACCAATCAGACACTAGTCAGCCAATAATAAGTCTGTCAGCAAGTCAATCATCCAGCCAGTGAACAAGTCAGTGAGTCAGTCTGTCACCAGTCAAATAGCCAGTTAGTTACAAGTCAGTCAAGGAGTCAGTCGACCAGTCAGCTAGTTGGTCAGCCACTCACTCTTCAGTAAGAAGTCATTAAGTCAGTCCCTCAACCATTTAGTCAACCAGTCAAGTAGCCACTCAGCCGGTCAGGTACCAGTGAGTCAGTCAGCCAGTGCGTTGGCTAGTAAGTCACCAGTCAGTTAGCCACTCAGCCACCAGTCGGTCAACAGGTCAGTAACCAAGTCAAATAGCCAATCAGGCACCAGTGAGTCAGTCAACCAATCAGCCACATAGTCACCCGCCAGTCGGTAGCCAGTAATCCCGTCAATCAGTCAACCAGTCAGTCAACCAGTCAGTCACGTGGACGGGTACCATTAAGTCAGTCAGCTAGAAAGTCACCTAGTCAGTTACTAAGTCAGTCACCAGTCGGTCTGCAAGGAACTGAGGCAGTCACTCACTAGGTCAGCAGGGCAGCAGTCAACTGGTCAACAATTCAGGCAGGGAGACAGTCACAATCAATAAGTCAGTAACTCATCAAACGGTCAGCAAGTCAGTCAACCAGTCAGTCAACCAGTCAGTCACGTGGACGGGTACCATTAAGTCAGTCAGCTAGAAAGTCACCTAGTCAGTTACTAAGTCAGTCACCAGTCGGTCTGCAAGGAACTGAGGCAGTCACTCACTAGGTCAGCAGGGCAGCAGTCAACTGGTCAACAATTCAGGCAGGGAGACAGTCACAATCAATAAGTCAGTAACTCATCAAACGGTCAGCAAGTCAGTCAACCAGTCAGTCAACCAGCCAGTCAACTAGTTAGTCAACCAGTCAGTCAATCAAGAGGTCAACCAATGAGTTAACCAGTCAGTTACCCGATTAGTGAGACAGTCAGTCACTAGATAGTTAGCCAGTCAATCAGTAGTCAGTCAGTAAGGCACTGAGCTAGTCAGTTAGCCAGTCAGGTAGCAGTGAGTCAGTCAACAAATCTGTCATTTAGTCAGTCATCAGTCAGTCAGTCAGTCAGTCACCCAGTCAAAGGGCTAGGCAGCTAACAGTGAGTCAGTCAAGGTATCAGTCAGCCGGCCAGATACCAGTGAGTCAGTGAAGCAGTCAGTCAGCCAGTCAGTCAGCTAGTCAGTCACCAGTGAGTCAACCAGTTAGTCAACCAGTCCATCAGCCAGACAGTCACCAGGCAATGAGCCACTCAATCGCTAGTCGCTCAACAAGTCAGTTATCCAGTCAATTAACGTGTAAGTCAACCATTCAGTCAGCCACTGAATTAGTCAATTAGTCAGTCAGCCAGTCCGTCAGCCAGACAGTCACCAGGCAATGAGCCATATAATCACTAGTTGCTCAACAAGTTAGTTATCCAGTCAGCTAACCTGTTAGTCAACCATTCAGTCAGCCAGTCAGTCACTAAAACGAAATTTAGTCAGCTACCCGGTCAACTACCCATGAGTCAGCAATTCAGCCAGTCAGTCACTAGTCAGTTAGCCATTCAATCACTATTCGGTCAGCAATGCAATCACCCAATCAGTCAGCTAATAAGTCGTGCATCAGTGATAGTTTCCAAAGAAACTGTTTGGGGCTGCGTCGGTGGGGCTCCCACGAAGGGCTAACGCTCGAAACGTCAGCTTTTGTAATCGTTACGGTGGCCAATTTAGCATTTCAACTTTGTTGATATATCCAAATTATTTCGCGCATCAGTGAGACAGTCATTTAGGCAGTCACTTACCAGTCAATCAGCATGTCAGTTAACCAGGCAGGCAGCCAGTCAAGTACCGGTGAGTCAGTCAACCAGCCAGTTAGCCAGTCAGTCTGCCAGCTAGTAAGCCAGGCAGGCACCAGTCATTTAGCCACTCTGTCACCAGTCGGTCAAGAAGTCAGTTAGCCAGTCAGATAGCCAGTCAAGTACCAGCGAGTCAGTCAACCAGTCAGTCAGACCGTCAGTCAACCAACCAGTCAGCTAGACAATCACCAGTCACTTGGCCACTCAGTCACCAGTTGGTCAGCAAGTCAGTTAGCCAGTCAGAAAGCCAGTCAGTCAACCACCTAGTCAGCCAGACAGTCACCAGTCAGATAGCCACCCAGTCACCAGTCGGTCAGGAAGTCGATTAACCAGTCAGATAACCAGTCAGGTACCATTGACACATTCCACCAATCAGTCAGACAGTCACTTGCCAGTCAGTGACCAATAGTCAGTCAGCTGGTCTAATACCAGTGAGTGAGTCAAACAGTCAGCCAGTCAGTCAGCAGTCTTTATCCAGTTACTCATCTGTGGGCCAGCAAGTCAGTCAACCAATCAAGTAGCCAGCCAGTACAGGTCATTCAGTCAACAAGTCAGTCAGCCAGTCGGGTAGCCAGTCAAAAAGCCAGTCAGTTAGCCAGTTGCTTGCCTGTCGATCAGCAAGTCAGCCAACCCGTCAGTCATCCAGTCACCTGCCAGTCACTAACAAGTCTTGCTCAACTCAGGTTGAAAAAGAGGGTTTTGCAATAACTATCTTTAAACAGGGCAGTCAGCCGGTCTGGCACCAGTGAGTCAGTCAATTAGTCTGTGAGCCTTTCACTCAGCCATCAGTTAGACAGTCAGTCCTAGTCGGTCACGAGTGAGTTTACCAGTCATATAGGCACTCAGGTACCAATGACTCAGTCAACGAGTCACTGAGTCAGTTAGTCGCTAGTCAGTAACCATTAACTCATTCAGTCAGTCAACAAGCTAGTCAGCCAGTTAGTCAGCCGCTCAGGAACTAGTCTCTCACTCAACCCGTCAGTCAGCCGATCAGGTACCAGTGACTCAGTAAACCAGTCAGTCAGATAGTCAGTTAGCTAGTGAGTCACCAGTCGGTCATCAGGTTAGTCAACCAGTCAGTCAACCGATCAGGCAACCAGTCGGTAAGCTGATCAGCTACCAGTGAGTCAGTCAACCAGTTAGTTAACCAGTTAATTAGCCCGTCGCTATTATGGCTAGTCAGGTACCAGTGAGTCAGTCAACCAGTCAGTCAGCCGGTCAGGTACCAGTGAGTTAGTCAACCAGTCAGTAACCATTACCTCAGTCAGTTAGTAAAACACTCAGTCAACCAGTCAGTCAGCCGTTAAGGTAACAGTCAGTCAGTCAACCACTCAGTTAACTACAAAGTTGAAGTGGTAAATTGGCCACCGTAACGATTACAAAAGCTGACGTTTCGAGCGTTAGCACTTCGTCGGAGCAACGACGAAGGGCTAACGCTCGAAACGTCAGCTTTTGTAATCGTTACGGTGGCCAATTTACCACTTCAACTTTGTTGATATATCCAAATTATTTCGTTACTCCCACCGAAGCAGCCCCAAACAGTTTCTTTCGAAACTATCACCCTTTATTCACTCAGTTAACTAGTCGGTCAGCCGGTCAGTTACCAGTCGGTTAGCATGGCAGTCAACCAGGTTTTCAGCTGGACAGGTAACAGAGAGTCAGTCAACCAGCCAGTCAGCAAGTCAGTCACAAGTCAGCCAACCCTTCAACCAACCATTCAGTCAGCCACTCAGTCAGTGAAAGGATATTAGGTCACTAAGCCGACCAGGTACCAGTGAGTCTATCAACTAGTTACTCAGCCAGTCAGTCAGCTAGTCAGTTACCGGGTCAAGTACCACTGCGTAAGTAAACAAGTCCGTCAGCCAGTCAATCTTCAGTCACCAAGTCAGTCATCAGTTAGTCAGAGAGTCAGTTGGCCTGTTATTCAACAGTCCGTCAGCAAGTCAGTCAACTAGTCAGATAGTCAGTCAGGCACCACTGAGTCGATCAACAAGTCAGTCAGCTGGTTAGGTACCAGTGAAGTCAGTCAACTAGTCAGTTAGCCAGTCAGTCACTAGTTTATCAACTAGTTAGTCAACCAACCAGTACGTCAGTTGGTCAGGTACCAACCAGTTAGTTAACCAGTCAGTCACCAGTCAATTAGCCCGTCGTTAGTCGGTCAGCATGTCAGTCAACAAGTCAGATGGCCAGCCGGTTACCAGTGAGTCAGTCAACCAGTCAGTCAGTAAGTTAGCCAGTCAGTCATCAGTTTGTCAGCAAGGCAGTCAACCGGTCAGTGAGCTGGTCAAGTACCAGTAAGTAAATAAACCAGTCAGTCAGCCAGTCAGGTATTAGTCAGTGAGAGGCAAATAACTCAGTGGCGCCCGTTTTTTAAAAAATTTCTAGATACAAGCCAAAACGTCCTCTTTTCATTAGAATGTGTTGAAATCTATTTCAAAAACAATAAAAAAGTAAGTCTAGGTCAAAAGCAATATTGTCAGCAAAATAGGACCTAAGAATGAAAAACACTTATTTTGCTTTAGCTCAAATCGGAGTAAAAAACACGATTTGGCAAAAAAGTCTCTGGAAACAAGCCAATACACACTTTTTTCATCATAAAAAAGACTAGTCAATCAGTCAGTCAGTCAACCAGTCAGCCAGCACGTTAGTCAACCAGTCACTCAAGTAGTCAGTCAAGTAGTCAGTCGACTAGTCAGTCAGGAAAACAGTCAGTCAATCAATTATATAAAGGCTGATAGTTTTGAAAGAAACTGCTTAGGGCTGCGTTGGTGGGGGTAACGAAATAATTTGGATAAATCAACAAAGTTTAAATGGTAAATTGGCCACCGTAACGGTTACAAAAGTTGTCAACTAGTCAATTAGTCAACATGTTAATCAGCCAGTCAGTCACCGATAAGTCGGTCAGTAACAAGTCAGTCACCAAATTAGTTAACCAGTCAGTTAGCTACTCAGCCACCAAGTCAGCTAACAGTCAGTCAGCCAGTCAGTCTGTCAACTAGTCAGTCAGCAAGTCAGTCAACCAGTCAGTCAACCACTTAGTCAAAATATCAGTGAGCCAGTCAGTCACCAGTACTTGCTCACGTCAGTCACCTAGTCAGTCACCAGTAAGTACGTCAGTCACCTAGTCTATTAACCAGTCAATTAGCAACTCAGCCACCGAGTCAGTGGGCACGTCAGTCCACCTACAGTCAAATGAGTCCTAAGCAAATGAGTCCGCAAAACAGTCAGTTCGTAGCAGTCAGACAGCCAGTCAGTCAGCCAGTCAGTCAACATGTCGGGGAACCAGTCGGTCAGTCAGGCTGTCAGTCAACCATCTAGTCCGCCACTAAGAGGCAATTTAGTCATTTGAGCCGGTAGGTTCAAATTAAGTCAGTTGGGTCACTGGAACGCATGCCCTTATTCGACTGAGTCATTTGGGGCAGTTTGTAACTGACTTTACCCTGCAAAACATCATTGAACAATGCACAGATATATCAACCTATGAACTTCTCGCACGATGCAACTGTGATGATGGGACGATCATCATGCAGCAGCGATGGAGATGGATCGGACATGTTATGTGGCGGGAGCAGGACAACATCACCCGCACGGCCCTCCACTGGACACCTGAGGGGAAACAAAAACGAGGACATCAGAAGAACACCTGGCGCCGAACGGTGGAGGCAAAACTGAATACCCTCCATCAGTCCTGGGGACCATTCAAAAGATGGCCCGGGACAGACAAGAAAGGCTTTCCTTTGTGGCTGCCCTAAACGCCAAAAGGGCGTATAGGCACTAGCAGTTGCAGTAGTAACTGATTGGTTAATCTGAGGCAATTCAATCATTAATGGAGTTTGGTCATTGGGACTGATTGGCTGATTTAGGGCAGTTGGGTGACTGGAACCAATTAGTTCATTTAAAGCAGATGGAATTGGTTAAATCATTCAAGGCAATTCAGTGGACAGCAAGCCCATCAGTCAGTTAGCAAGTCAACCAGTCAGTTAGCCAGTCAGTCAGCCGGTCAGTTACCATTGAGTCAGTCATCCAGCCAGTCGCCAGTCAGTAACCAGTCAGTCATTCAGAAAGTCACTCAACCAGTCAGTTAGTCGATAACGCAGTCAACCGGTCAGTCAGCTGGTCAGTTCCCAGTCATTCAGACAGTCAGCCAGTCGGTCAGCCAGTCGGTCAGCCAGTCAGTTACTACTCAGCCTGCCCGTCAGTCGACCAGTCAGTTAGCCAGTCAGTCAGCCAAGCAGTCATCCACTTAGTCAGCCAGTCAGTAATGCTGTCTGCCAACTAGTCAGTCAACACCTAAGTCAGCAAGTCAGTCAGTGAAAGAGTCAGCCTACCAATCCATCAGTCGGCCAGGCAGTTAGAGCCGATTTACTCATTGGCGCCGGTTTCTGCAAAAAATATCCGCAAACAAGCAAAGACGCACTTTCTTTATTAGATTGCGTTGAAATCTGTAAGAAAACACTAAGTCCAGGTGAAATACAATGTTTCAGCCAAATTTGGCATAAAGGTGAAAAAGCGCTGAGGCTTCTTAAGAGCGACTTTTTTCCAACACAGCGTGAGAGGTGGGAAATCGACCGAAATATGACCCTCCTCATATTCCTGTCAGAGATGCCTTATAGGGAGCTTAGAAACGTGGTAAGGTCTTTTTTCCCAGACTTGCCTCTTTATCCTAGAAAATTCACGAAAACTAAAGTAAGCGTCGGTAATCATGAAATGGCGGAAATGAGTCCTCCGAGCAAATGAGCTTTGCTCACGAAAATCGCAAAAGAAAGCAAGTGGGTATCAATTTAACAGATTTGTAAAGGAGTGATCGAGGTATGGCTTAAGTCTAAAATGGGATCATTTCATTTCATTTTGAGCTTACGGCACACTTTAAAAAATCACCAATATTTCAAAATCCAAATATCGCATTTCGTATCAAAGTTTCAATTATCATTTTCCCCATGCGGTATAACTCAGAATCGGTTCAGGTTAAGCTCGTGATAAGTGGAGATACTGTTGCTTTCGAGGATACAAAAATTACTTTGGGGCTTTTCATATCCGCAGTGAAATACCAGGCTGAACTTTGTGAAAATCGCAACATCGTCATTTACGTCACGACATAATCTAATTAGACACCCCGTGATTAAATGCTGAATTGCAAGCACACTTTAGAAGTTAGCACCGTGTTCGATCAGGAAACCAATACAGTAAGCTAACCTTAGCTAACCACGGCAGATTGGTTTTTATCCCTGCTCTCGTTTCAAATTCTCATCCATTTCAGACTCTCTCCTTCAGTCGCTCATGGTCAAGAAACTACAAGCCTATGATTTCGCTGACGTTTCGTTACGTCTCCAAAGATCAAATTTCCTAAACCGGCAAGGAAGGGTTAAGCTTGCCACCGTTAACAGCTCTTGGCACGGCACAAGAGAAGGCTGCCCTCAAGGGTCATGTCTCAGATCATTGCTGTGGAACATGTTGCAGAATGACTTAAGTTATAGCATTAAAAACTGTGATTTTTGTAGGGATGCAAACGACCATCAAATATGTGCCTCTCATCAGGTGACTGAAAACGTTGCTACTCTGTTAAAAAGCGAGGCTAAGATTGTATCCGACGGGTCTAAAAATAATTTCCTGCTGGGAAATAAAGGAAAATTTCAGGGAATGTTTCTAACATCAAAAGCAAAGAATTGCAAGAGGAGCAGATTTGTCATTGATAATGAAGAAATTGAATGCACAAGTTCATTATCACTATTAGGAGTTTTTATACATAATAAACTTAGTTTTGATGCACACATTCAACAAGTCTGTAAGAAAGCAAACTGCAAAATTGGTGTCCTCTTGAGGATGAAGAGCCTAGTTCCCGAAAAGACAAAGTTACATCGTTTAAAGCGGTAATTATCCCGAAGCCAAACTATTACCCACTTGTTTGGCTATTCCTTAGAGCATCTGATCAGCGGAAATTGGAGAGGATACAGCAAAAAGGTCCGGGAGCGGTTTTCATGGACAGTGCATCAACATACGAACATCTGTTAAAGAAAGCAGGATTACCTACATTACGTAATAGAAGACTGCAAGACCTGATGGTGTTAATGTTTAACGTACAAAGTACATCTCGGAATTATTCCAAACAATGGAAACTAACAACTACAATTTACGTACAGCAGACTTTGTTATACCGCGATATATTACCGTAACCTATGGAAAGCATTCAATGAGACATCTCAGGCCTTACTTATGCTGCAAATTACCGGGAAATGTACGGACACAATGTGACTCGAACAGTTTTAAAAGACAAGTTAAGAAAATGGACCTACAAATTTGTTTTTGCTTGAGAAATGTCCAACTGGCTGTTTTTTATGTGATTCTTAAACTATAATCATTCATTAGTTATCATTATTCATTCACTGGTCATTCCTAAACTATATTACTGCAACTTTTAACATTGTGCATATACACATAACTCTTTATTTCGACCACTTATAGTATGTATATATTAGTCTTATTTTGTTATTTATGTTTCGGTGTCCCTAATTAACAACACCATGCTAAAGGTACACGACACTTAAATGAAGTTTACTTACTTACTTACTTGCATTCGTAAGCTAGGGGAGGGCGTCTGTTTTTCTTTGCGTATTCGAACACCTATAAGTTCTAAAAAGTTCTGGGTTCAAAGTGAGCTGCATTGTGGAGTTGAAAGAGGACAACTTAATTATACCGATACGTCAAATGTTCTTTGCCGAAGCCGTTGAAGACGGGAATCAATCTGATTCTAGTGTAGATGTGACTCACTCAAATTATTTGAATCTTGTTCCGATCTTGTAATTTTACGGCCACGAATATCCATGAATAACGTTTTTAACTAACTTGCTTACATGATAATTTTTCTTATCAGTTAGTCATTGCTGTGAAACTTGTTAACTTCGCAGCGGGGATCTCATGTAGAGTTGAATGTAATAGTGACATTGCATAGAAGAACCTATCAGCTGAACACAAGACTACAAATAGCTATATAAAAAAGATCAAAGAAAGGATGAAGTGTCAGAGTAAAGGCGAAACAGAGGCAAAGTACAAAATGATTGAAATAGGAGAAGAATATTAAGTATGGAGCTGGCAACAGAATGAAATAGATAGGGTGAACTAGACCTGAGGATAAATGTTTGATAAACAATGTGCCATTTAAAATCACAAAGAATCTTAGCTGAGTTAAGAACGTTCTTCCCAAATTAGTTACAAAACTCACGCAAATTGGTTGGGCTGGAAACTGTTCGCAGACTAAAACAACTAGGTCGAGAAGAAGGTCATTCTTTTGATACTTCGGCTAATATTACTTTCCGTAACGTCATTTCTGAACGCCTAAAGATTGTCAGCAATTAGTCCATGGGCCAGAGGGGCTCTCGGTACTACTCAGGGGAGCAACAGGTGCGTGATATCTGATGAAAGGTTATGTATGCGAAAGACTTTACAAATTCACTTTAACAGGAATCGTGAAAGGGTAGCTTTCCCAATTTTCACGTACGTTATTTGAAAAATTACCGCCTAACATGGAAACGAGGCCGACGACAAAACGGTTATTTCCAATGCCTTCTTTGTTTATTATAGCAATTAAATCAGTACATACGACATGTAACAGCATTTCAAAAAAGCCAAGAGTTTTTAATTTGATTTGAAAGAAAACTTAAGCAAAACCATGACGTCAAACTTGCAAAGCATCACGGGTAAGTTCCAAGAAAGCGTGGTGTCTCAAAGTTTTTTCGATTCTTAACCTCGCCGTTTTATGACGCTTTAAGAAAGACATAGTCAATAAACAAAGAACACAAAAATAGAGACTTAAAGGCGGAATTTTCTTTGCTCATCAGCGAAGACACTTGTAAACAAACAGGTGGGACACCCGTGATGCAGATCTTTCAAATAGCACTGATTAAGAATTCGCATGGCCACCAATACCTGCCAAACTGTTGTTGGTGTAATCAATACTCCAACAAAACTTGATGCTTTTCTTTGAACACGCTCGTGACTGGCAATCGTGCTGCAGAGGAGGAGGAGGAAGAAACGCCCGATAACAAATGTTCCGAGGCATGAGGATAATTATAGCCATTGAGAAATAGTTGAGACAATTACGAGATCATTATTCCTCCGTGTAAATCGGGTCCTATTATTCAGGCTAATCAAAGAGCTTTAACTACTCTGATTTTTCAAATATTTCATCATATTTGTATCCTTTTTGAACTTAAGAGAGTGTTTGAAGGTTGAATAATGAGTTTTTCTACTTGAAACGTACGATGCTTTATGTATTTAAAATATTTCGCCTCAATTTAGGTTAGAGTAGTCATTTCTAAATATCCAAGATGGCGAAAGCAACACGGCAGATGTACGATGGGGTGCAAATATTATTTAAGATATCTTGTCTATTTAGCGATAGTACCTAACTTAACTATTGGCTGTGAATCTGTTATTATTTCCTTCTTCCATTTGGTGAGAATTTTGCGAGAAAAGACATGAAACAAAAATATTTCAGAATTTTACGCTAAAACCTCAGTAAATTTTAGCGTTGCTCTGGAAAGAAATCGTTGAAATGTAAGTTTAAAAACTCATCTGGAAGAAACGTGTATCATTTTTATAAAAAAAGAACACCCTTATAGAACGGTTAACGCGCTTCAAAAGAATAGTGTCAGGCAGTCGTTTGTTTCTGTCAATTCTGTAGAGAGCAGTGACGTCACCTGGTCACGTGATAACACCTGTTCAGCTACTCATTGGACAATGCTATCATACATAATATTAAACTTGATTGTAATTGTAGTTTTCAAAATTTATGATAGCATTTATCCCCCCGAGTGGTACTGAAGGCCATTTTTTGGACTAAATACCGATGCTAAGGCCGAAATAGATTTAATTTTAGGTCGAGCGCCAATTCTTAATTCATCTTCCAGCAATCGGACTAGATCACCTGTTCCGGGTATCTCTGTTCCTTAGGCGTTGGATGAAGGAGAGAGTCACAAAGATGCCGTGCCTTCTAGAAGAGTTATCCAGCCATGCTAAAGGAAAACGCGCAAGCCTTATCGCAGGTTAATTAAGGCATTTTTGAGAACAATTTTCTAGCTAACTCTTTTTTTTTCTTCAGGTTTACGTCGTTAAAAACTATCATTTCGAGGAAGTTTTCCAAATGTTGCAAAGCGCCGGTCCACAAACTGCCAAAATGGCACGCCACGTTGTTCCGGATTTTCTTTAAATTTGTGGTCTGCTTACAGAGACTTAATGTGGCAGCCTTTTTAATTACAGAGGCTGTGCAAAGGAAGACAAATGAGCAGTTGCTGCAAAAAATTATTTCTGACCAACCAACCGCGAGTGCCGTACTGAGGATTATTGGCCCGAAATTGTGGTAGTACAGAGCGAGCAAAGCGAGGTCCGTAGAAAAACGACCGAGTACCAATATTTCCCAAAACAGCACAAGCAAGCGATGTTATTAAGTATTCTATCATGGAGTTCGGGAAAGCTTCTCTAATTTTAATTTTTCGGATTTTGGGAGCAAAAATACACAGCTCATGAACCGCTTCCGAGGAAATGGTCCATCTAACAAAATCCAGACCAAGTAAGAAGGCTCGGATTCACTTAACGATTGCCCTGCCATATAGTACATTGTTATAACCTTCAAACTTGAGGTATTTTCATCGATTGTTTATTTTCTCACTTAGCTTTTTTGTTTGAAAATACCTTTCCTTGCAACTTTTTACCTTGTGCTTGCGTTTTTCTAGTAGAAACTCATTTTAGAGAAATATATGATCACACGTTTGTTGTTGTTTTCTTTTTTAATACGTGTGGTCGTTAACTCAATCGAATTAGTTTTGCTTAGCGTACTAACTGACATTCCTCTTTTTAGATTTTGACGTTCAAAAGGTGTTGAATCGGTGTCAGTGGCTAATGCTAACTTTCTTTATAGTTACATTATTTTTACGACTCACGGTTAAAATTTGTCAATTTTTACGACTAGGCGACTAATTTTTGCTGTTTTGCGGGTAACAGTTAACCCCAGTGGGACCCACTAAAATCTGACAACTAGGCAGGGCATTTGAACATGACTCTGGCACAGGAAGGCTGGAACCAATCTCTAAAAGTTAAAATTACTGAGGGGGGGCGATGTTGAAGCTTCGAATTGATCGACGCATCACTTTTTTCTTCTAGCATAATACCTTCAGTATCCCTCCGTCAAACGTTGTCATCTGTTTGATAATCACCGAGCAAAACTGTGCCACAGTGTCTTCTTTCACCCACGAATGAGTCTAATAATTTTCCGTTAAAATAGTTACCATAAGAGTTTTGGAAGGGGTGGGGTGAGTCCTCCTACAATTGTATCTCTGCTTTTCAGTGGAACACTCTTCCAAGGTAACATATTCTATATTATCCAATGAAAGAGTTTATTAAAAGTGATTCTTGTGACCGGAAAACTGCAAGAAAGGAACAATAAAATGTGTTTTTGTGATTGAAATTATTTCGACAAAAATGCTTCGTGCGCATCGTTGTGTACTTGTTCAGAACGTAATAAAAGGAAACATTCCTGAACACTTTGATAACTTTAAATCAACACTAAATTCACATGGTTACAACACCAGAAATGGACACTTTCCACGGTTTGGCAGGATCAGAACGGAACAGGGACGACGCATAACATCTTATCAAGCAACAAACGAATGGTTCGCACTTCCGTCTGAGTTGAAAAAGCCTATGCCACCATTAATTTTTAAAAGACACTTAAATAATTATTTTTTTAAATTACCTGATAAACCTTGGCATATTCTTAATTTTTTATTTTTTAAAATTACCTTCTGAACCTTAGGTAAAGTCTGTTTACGAGCCTAGTGGCCCATTAGGCCGGTGCTTAACTCCGGTTTCTGTTGCATGAAGCGACTAGAAGCATATTAACCTTAGCATATTCTTAATTTTAGTATCTTAGTGCTTTTATATGCTTCTATACATCTGCTTATACAAATTAGCTTTTTTTTCGTTTTATCTAGTCTAAATGTAGTTTTAGTCAGAGGACCCCCCTAAAAACCACTCAATGTGATGGGAGTATCCTCTTTTTTTTTAAGACCTCGCGTGACAAACGCTTGAGTATGTTAAATCTACATTAGTATCAGATTGCTTCCCGTCTTCGACAAAGAAAAACATACGCCTTCCGTTAGCCTACGGAATGTGTTATAAACAAATTCGCCATGGGAAATGGAGGACTTGAAACGAGAGCGGGGATAAAAACCAATCAGCCGTCGTTAACTATGCAAGGTTAGCTTACTGTATTGAATTCCTCATCGAACACGGTGCGAACTTCTAAAATCTGCTTGTAATTCCGGTTTTAACCACGGGGTGCATAATTATATTACGTCGTGACGTAAATACGATGTTGCGATTTTCACAAAGTTCAGCCTAGTTTTTCCGTGCGGATATGAAAAGCCCCAATCTTATTCTTATATAGGGAAAATGATAATTGAAAATTTGCTACAAAGTGCGATATTTGGATTTTGAATTATTGGTGATTTTTAAAGCGTTCCGTGAGCTCCAAATGAAATGAAATGAGCTAACCATGTAATTAAAAGACATGAATAGTTTTCTTACCAAGGTGGAATTATTGATAAACACAGTGGGTCGGATACCGATGTAAAGTGAAAATTGCCAGAGTGAGAGCATCCTTCCTCCAAAGGGAGAACGTTTGGGCCTAGCCTAGCTGGAAGATCATCATCAAAATCAGGATCTTTAACACCATAGTTAAACCTTTCTGATGTAGATTGCGTTGAAATCTGTAAGAAAACAGTAAAATCCAGTTTAAACGCAATGTTTTCTGTAAGATCTGGCCAAAAAGTAAAAAGTGCTAAGTCTATATACCCTAAAACGCGCTGGTTTCGTACTTTAGCAAATTTAGCTGTTTTCCAGGTAAGAACGCTGCAAACAAGCCAAAACGCGATATCTTCGGTTACATTAATATTGAATCTGTAAGAAAACACCAACGTCAGACGGAAACACAAAGTTTTCAACGAAATTCAGCCGAAACTGTACAAAAATCGCTCATTTTGGTCAACACGCTCTAATAGGGCTCAAAAACACAATTTGCAAAAGGTATCTGCAAACAAGCAGTAACGCACATTATTTTAATTATATTGCGTTGATACCTGTAAGAAAATACGAAATCCAGGTGAAATGCAATGTTGTCAGCAAAATTTCGCCAAAAAGTGAAAAGCGCTAAGGTTGCTCTAAAACAAGCTGCAAAAGGTATCTGGAAACAAGTGAAAACGCACTTTTTTCATTGGATTGCGTTGAAATCTGTAAGAAAACACGAAATCTAGAGGAAACGTAATGTTTCCAGCGAAATTTTACGAAAAAGTAACAAGTGCTAAGTTTGCTATAAAGCAAGCTCAAATAGGGCTAAAAAATCACTGTTTTGCAAAGTGTCTGCAAACAAGAAAAAAACGCATTATTTTAATAGATAGACTTAGCAGAGCTCCAGTAAATGTATTTCTAGCCCTTCACTTTATCAGTTTATCAATTTTTTTATCAGCACTGCTATATGGGGGTTGTGTAAATTCGCTTTTAATGTTCCATCAAATAATAAAAACAGCAAAACAGCAGCAAACTGGCTATCGAAGAAGTTATCAAGGGGACTAAGGGACCAGTCTGTGTTGGGGGGGGGGGAACTGCTCCAAAAAATTTATCCAACGTGTCACCCTCCGCTGGTAAGCGTAGAAAATTAAAAAGGAGTCACTTCCAACTCGACAATTTTCGTTTCTTTATTGATACACGGTGTCCTTTTGAGAGTTTTCTGTTATCTAATTCGGTAACCTCTGCTGTAACTGCATATAATGTCAGTGTCTGATACATGATCTTGGAAACTCTAGCTACTGGGATACAAAATTTATCTTGCACCTGGTTTTTTACGCTACCAAAGTTTGATTTAAACGAAGACAAGCTAGAACAAGATTACTTTTCAAACTTGACGATTAAAAGAGACTTAGAATTCAATAATGAAGATGTTTGTAGAAACCTGGAAACGATAACTGAATCTCATCTGTACATGTAAATTACAGAAATTAATTACAAACATCAATCAAGTTTTCTCGTTAGTTTTAAAGTTGAGTTGATGTTGTTAATGGCCTTAAAGGGGTTTTAAATGGTATCTCATGTCAGCCTACAGATGAATTTCCTGGAAGGTGAAATTGAAGCAACATTCTAACACGAAACACAATAATAAACTTTATTCATTTGAAAAAAAGTATACATTTGCCCATCTACTCAGACTTTCACCGGTTCACTAAGACAAAATGTTCGCATGAAAGTTTTTGAAAAGGCTTGGATATTTGTTGGAATTGGAGAACTCGTGCAACAACTCAGGTTATACATTAAGTGCACAGCTATGTTTTCCATTTTTCCACTTATGCTGTAACAAGCTGGCAAATCTTTGTAGTATATATTTCAACCCAATCCTTTTCATGTGTGCCTCTAAATATTGAAGGGGAGAAGGCAGTAAAAACATGAATGAAAAGTGGGGGTGCCCATTAATTTCAGTTCTAATTGTGGATGGATCCTTGCTTTTCCAGATTCCCAACCTTTAAAACTCACACAATTTGTGACTAATTCTTTACATGTATATCAGTTGCACTATTGAGAGCTTGAGCCTGAGTATTTAATGCCATCCAACTAACATTGCATGTTGTAATATCGGTAACGACAATGTTGCTATTTACAATAAAACTATA